>NW_027104477.1:314469-509699 GCF_902728285.1 Clytia hemisphaerica
AAAGCCTAAAGAAAGCCCAATAATTGATCATGAGGTCTAGAATCAACAAAAAGGTATGGACTGATACTGTAGACTCAGTATATTATCGTGAAGACGGGATGATCCCGGAATGGCTGGAATATTTCGGAAAGTTCGAAAAACTAAAAAAAACCTTTGGAACTCTAGCTCGTAAAAGTTAATAGAAAGCAATTTTGATATAATATTTAAAAAATGTCCCACAATGTTTGTGTGACTTTTTGAGCCGAGAATAGTTTATTTTCATTAAATTGAGAATTCTTAACAATTTTCTTGTGTCCCCACAATATTTGTGTGTAACTTTTTGCACCAAGCACATCAAAGCCCGTAGAACTTAAAGAAATCGATTTTGGGATCGAACAAATGATGAAAAAAGGCCAAATATTTCAATCTTAACATAAGATCTTAACCAAAATATGGGATTCCGGATTTTCCACAAAGTACCGAAGTTACCGGAAACGATAACTAAGACTTTTTTTCAAAAGGACGAATGAAGACAAAATACGATTAAAATATCTAAACAGCTCATCATCATCCTTCGACCTAGGTCCGAATGGACCTAGGTCGGAAAAAAACAATAACCCTCCCTCCACAGCTCTCGATCAGCCATTGCAGTGCCCAGTTCCTCAATCTCTAGCCCTGTTTCTCGTTTCAAAGTATCAAGAAAAGTGCGCTTTCTCGAGCGCCTAGTGCCCGCAGGACACCAAAGTAGGATCTCAGACACCATTTCGTTTTTCGCACGGAAACAGTGACCTGAGAAAGAGAGCATCCTGCTAGTCAGGACAGAGGAAATTCTTGGGAGTCCATGATATATCTCTTGAAGGGTTGGTTGGTTGCGCCAATCAAGATCTGGACTCTTTCAAAAGATTTGTATAGCAGCCATCAAGGCTCTTCAGCATGGTTTTGTCATGGTCCAAGTCTCCGAGCCATATCGAAGAATGGCTCGACAGACTTCTAAAAGTTTGAAGTTTAAGAGCGTTAGACAACTTAGAGTGCCATATCTTGTTTAACTTATTACAAGCTTCAAGCTAGACCTTTCCTAATTTTAAAATCGTTTTCAGAGCTGTTAATAGAGCGCCAAGATATTTAAAATCCTTCACAAGTTTGATATTGACACCATTCTTGGAAGTTTAACGGGGAAACCCTCCCAGAGGAGCTGATAATTCAGTTTTTCCAGCATTGCAATAAAGACCGACTTGACTGGCCGAAGTTTCAAGTGAGTGAAGAAGACTTACAAGATTTTGAATACTCTCAGAAACTAGGCGATCGTCAGCAAGTCAAGATCGGTCAGAAAAAGGCCGCGGTTACGCTTGCGCAGGGGGAACTTTAATTTTGATCCCTTGTCATTAGATAAGTCAACAGAAATTCTTAACACATAATCTAAACAATGATAAAAGAAAGGGAGCTAAGTGTGTCACCCTGTAGAACTCCAGCATGAATGTCAAAAATATCAGTGTCTCCGTCAGCTGTAATGACCTTTGCTTTGGTGACACGTACAGTGCCCTGATTGGCTGAAATGAGTTTCTCTGGAATGCCGTACAAATTTAAGAATTTCAAACATTTTACACGAGATATGGAATCAAAGGCTTTTTTAAAGTCAACAAAGCAATAAAAGCATTTTTGTTAAGTTTCGCATTTCTTCCAAAATACGCCTGATGGCTAAAATCTGTGTAAGAGTACTTCTTCCCTTCCGAAAACCATTTTGGTTTTTTCTTAGAAGAGGATCAAGAACTGGAACGATACGTTGTAAAAGAAGTTTGTTGAAGATTTTGGCGGCGATAGGCATAAGAGTGATGCCTCTGTAGTTGGATGCTAAGGTCAAATCACCCTTTTTTGGAACAGGAATGATACCGCCAGTTAACCAAGCAGAAGGGGGAGTTAGAAACTCAAATGTGTGATTACAAAAATCGAGAAGCATTTCCATAAAGACGGGATCTTTCCAAAGCAGAGTTGGAATATCATCAAGGCCTGAAGATTTAAAATTAAACAGCTAAACAATATCATCAAAGACTGAAGAAAGCTAAAAACTGACCATGATGCCTAGAATCAACAAAAGGTATGAACTGATACTGTAGACTCAGTATATTATCGTGAAGACGGGAGATCCCCCGAATGGCCGGAATATTTCAGAAAGTTCGAGAAACTAAAGGGGCTCCCCCAGGGGCTGGCGTGACGCGTGAATGACCCTTTTTTATGTCGTGAATACGTGAATTGGACTTTTTTCAACGCGTGAATACGTGAATTGAGATATCCGCGTGAACGTGAAAATAAGATTTTACCAGCGTGAAGTCGTGAATCGAGATTTTGAGCGTGAACGTGAAAAGCAAATTATTGTCTAAAACAAAACTGAATAAACCTAAATATGTAAAATTTTCTTCCTCGCTTCGCTCGCATAATCCTTGATATCATATTGACCTATTGCCATTGTGAAGTTATTCAAAATAATCAAAAATTGAAACAGAAACAAATATTTTTTCCTTGTTTTTCTACGGGCGCATTTTGTGATGCAAATATTGCATCCACCGAGAGTGTTTTGAGCCAAAACAAAAAAAGTCTAAATGAGAAAATTTTCTTCGTCGGCGCTAATAATGGTCCTCTTTCTGTAATCGCTTATATTGTTACTAAATGCAGTACACAAAATGATACCGCATGAACTTGGAGACAGTGAAAGGTATTTGATTCTTCGATAATTTACAAAAGTAGGTAGATAGTTCTAAAAAATTTTATATGATTGCATCATCGAACATTCAGAAAAAAACTCTTGTGACGCCGCACCGTGTAAGGCAGGTACGTCAATCGCCGTAGCAGATTTGTACCAGTAAATGGTCAGTGTTGAAAATAATCAAAGATTCTGAATGAATTGTTTGACCAAACAAGGCATATTAGGGTAACAATAGTGTGTTAAGGCCGTTTTCTCAGCAATGAAAGAGTGAAAGTTGTCAAAAAAACTTTGCGCTCGCTTTTTCCTTTCCACAGCTTTTCTTCAATGAGACAGGGGGTAAAACTTTGGTTTGCGTCCTCTGGTTGTACCACCTCTTTGAAGCTCGCTTAACTTTGCACTTACACCTCCCTTAAAAAGCTAATTCAGGCNACCACCTCTTGAACTCGCGACTTTCCAGACCATGAATTGGGCCAAACCTCGATTTAAGTTTATTTTTAAAATAAAATTTATTTAGGGCCTGCGACGAAGAAAATTCGGGGGGAAGGACCTTAAAGCTAAGGCTTAACTTTGCACTTACCTCCCTTAAAAAGCAAATTCAGGCAGGGTTTATACCACCGTACGCCAGAGAGGTAGTTTTTGTAACTTTGGCGTGATAGACGTGATAGATAGACCTTAAACATTGCCCTATGAAAGCTCCAATAATTGTAAGAGGTCTTAAAAGGTCGATGATGTCGAGAATAAGGTCAAAAAGCTGCAGAAAACTTTATGTTGGCTATAAAAAGGTCAAATTTAGCCCAATAAGGTCACAATCGTTTAACAAAAGAATTAAAAGCAAAATCAGGGCGTGAACGTGAAAATGGTTTTTTTCGCGCTTGAATACGTGAATTGGCAAAAAAATTTTCGTGAATACGTGAATTGAGGGTCGACTGGGGGGGCCTCCTAGGAGTGCTCTTGAAACCCTTTCTACATCTTTGACGTCGTATCTTGTCTTAAGGGCTCTGACCATAGTGAATTTTTCATAATTGCCGTGTTTAAAATGTGTTTTCTGACTGATGTAACCAACAAAACTATGGCATGTTATACATTTTCTGTTAGACAAACTATTCCTGAATCTGAAAATTCAAAAATTGCATTGAAAAAATTTGATGAAGAAGAAAATGAAGACTTTTGCGAGGAAGAGTATTTCAACTTTGAAGAGCTTAGTTTCGGCGAAGAAAAAACATTTTGAAAAAATTTTCGCAGTAGATGGTGTATCTTTTACCAAACAATAAAAATTTTTGCGGAAAATTTTTGTAAATGCTTCTTTGTCTCGAAATCTTCATAATTGTGGTTTTTCATCAATTTTTCATCTGGATTTTGCTTAAAAAAACAGTCATAACTTTTGACACATCTTTTTAGAAAAATTTTCTCGGTGTATTTAAGGGCGAACACACATGTTTGAAAAAGACTTTTTATATAGATTTATCAATCGCAAATAAAATTATTTTAGCATTCGAATTTCGCAAAACAAAGTACATATTTGAAGTCTCCATTAAATTTCGCGTTTTTTGATGTATATATGACCAAGGTAATTATTAAAACTTAATTACTAATTCGTGGAAAAATGTAAGAATTCTCCAATTTTTAAAGTGAATTCTTGAATTGCATGAGTAATTTTTCTAATTGGGCATTGAAAATTTGACATTATCTTAAACCCATGTTTTGTAATGTGTTTTCAATAATTCGCATAGAAAAGTCTTGATAGGTGAAAGTTTATAATAAAGTTTTGGCGCTCAAAGTTCACTAAAATTCCATTTTTCTACTGACGTAAGCCTTTATAGAGTGAATTCCATTGTTTGGAGCCGATAAAACCTTTGCGAATTGTTAAAATTCTTATTATACTATACACTACTTTTTGTTGAAAGCGAAATTTTCAGAGAGATACGATACTATCCATGCAATAAACGATTTAAAGGTTAATTTGGTAGCATTTCGTTGCTGATAAGATTTTACAGACCAATTTTCCAGGTCTCTTTTTGACGTAACGAGCAAACAATGTTTTCAATAGATAATAGAACTATAGAGTTAAAATGGAAACCTATAGGATAAAAGACCTATTTAATTAAATTAAAAGAGTACCAAATGTTCAATAGATATAATGAACCTTTAGTAGGTAGATAGTAAACTTCCTTCAGTAAATGGCCTTTAAAAACAGTATTGTTCAAGATTCAAGGGCACCCAAAACTGTTCATTCAACTGTTCTTTTGTTTTCATTATATGAATGGGAATTAAAGAAATGAAAACTCTTATGTCTTATTGATTTATATCGTATAATAGCCTCTTTATTTCGACAACCTATACGAAAAAGCCAAGACCCATTAATTTGGTTCTCGTTGTCATAGATACACCCGAATCGAAATTTTAGCCAGAAAGAGAAAAAACTCAAAGAATCAGCCCTTTGATACACCGAGTTCCGCAAAATTTAGAATAGTTCAATTCTTTGCGGACAGTGTTAAGAAATTTTGAAACAAAAAGGTTAATTACCCATTAAAACTTAGCACTTTTTATAAAAGAAGGTGATGTAACATATTATTAACGTCTTTTTAAGGTTCATAACGTCATTTCTGCAATTAAATTCTTAATTACTCTTAAGGGATTTGATTAGAAAGCAATTTATAAAGGCAATTTTTTGTTGAAAGTGTTAAAGAACCTAAAACATAACTTTTATGATCAAATACTAAAATCAATTTTCCGACTATGGTCAGAGCCCTTAAGAGATTCCTTGATACCTTTTAGACTGATTATCCTGGTTTTACTTTTGACGCCAGTTTTCATGTGAATCTCAGCTCCAATTTCAGTTTCAAGACCAAGAGCGATTAATAGAACATCAGTATCAGGTGTATAGATGACTATTTTCCTGAAAGATCTTGATCAGGCGCGTGTCTGCCTCCTCGTGGTTGCAAGCTAATGTTGGGTCTTCAGTACCACCGAGTTTAACACAGATTTCTTCATATGCCACATAAACTTGAGTCTTCCCAATGCAAGTGTGTTTCTTTTGCCATCTCGAAGCAAGAAACCGAATGAGGGTCATCTTATTTGCTCCGTTTGAAAGAAGTGACGATAGAATTGCTTCACCTTTTGACCACCAATGATCCTCTTGACCATCGACTCAGAGAGTCTGGATGAGTTAATTCATGATATTCAAAAAAATATTCTCGGGTACCTAATAGTCGCGGAGGGGGGGGGGGGGTGTATAAACTTAAAAAACTTAATGAGTGGCCCCCTCTCACTGGAATAGAAATTTCTTGCGTGGGAAAATTGAAAAGGAGGCTAATAGTACAGCAAAATTAGGGCAAAAGAGAAAACCTTCAAAAATATTAATTATTGCGGGGGACGCTTATTAGGAACCCAAGAGTAGGTATCGAAAATCTTTGGGGCAAGTGAAAAGCTACTCTTAGAAAAACTAAATATAATCAGTTGAGTTCAGAAATATATTTTCTTCCCTGAGAGGGTCTTTATAACTTTTTCTTTTTTTTTTTTTTTTTTTTTTTTTTTTTTGTTGTTTTTTTTTTTTTTTTTTTTTTTTTTTTTTTTTTTTTTTTTTTTTTTTTTTTTTTTTTTTTTTTTTTTTTTTTTTTTTTTTTTTTTTACGTTGGTGTTAATTTGGTCGCACCTTGAAGAGGGAAAAGTCATGTGAAAAGTATATTCGAATCTTACCTTTAATGCACCCTGCATCTAAAAAAGTACTTTTATTTTGTCCTTTGTCCTATACACTCAAGCTGAAGTTTTTTGTACGAAATACATGTTAGTCGACATTCGACTCTCAACGTGAACGGACGTCTTGAAAAACTGACTCGTGTCAAAAATGGGCGATTCAGATACAAGTTTTGAAACGACTTTGAATTCACTGACTGATAAATTAGTAAATATCACTATTGGAGAAACTATTGATTCTGCTTATCCTGCTTCGAGCGATTGGGAAGATGTTTTACTAACCATTAAAGAGAGAAAGACTAAAAGATTGGCTTGTGATGTGGAAACCTTAAAATCAGAATGTTTCAAAAAGTTTGGCATGAACGACTTGTCTTTTGAAATGGCTGTTGACAGATTAATGCAGATGGGTTGCATCAAACAAATCACAAGGAGTGGTAAAAAAACTTTTTCAATGTTGTCTGCTGATGTTCCAGCTTTTGAGACTTTAGAAAATAGTCAAAGTATCGAAAACACTCTCACAGACTTTATGGACTTTAAGAAGTACGTGAGAGACTCTTTGGGAATGCTCGATGATAAAATTGAAAAATACCAGTCTACTTTTGAAGTCAAAGATGTTGTGATTAAATTACTAAGGGAGGAGCTAAAAACGGCACAAGAAAATTTGAAAATGGCACTTGAGCAAAATTCTGTTCTATCAAAACAACTCTCAACAACAAAGATTTTTACAAGGGATTCTGTTGATTTTTCTGAAACATCTGAAAACATGAAAACAATTAATGAAGTAATTAATGATATTCCTTTTGACAAAAGTCTTCTATCAACTCAAAATGACCCTCTTAAAAACATGAAAGGAAAAGATCAATTATCTCAAGTACGATCTAGAAATCACAATCTTTTTTTATCAAAATTAATATTTCTGAATCGACTCACAAAATGACACATCATGTTGAAAATCAAAACATTCAAAATGAAAACAGTATTGTTGGTGGCATCTTATTAAGAAAACCAAAAATGGACTTATTCACACAATCGTCACAAAAGTCGCACATCTCAGAGAATTTAAGATCAGAAAACGCTCTACATCAGGAGGAAAATGCTAAACAATCGACGCGTAAGCAAGTTATTATTTGTGGTGATAGTCTCTTAAACAACATAGAAGGAAATGGTATCTCCAACAAAAAAACCAAGTCCATCGTGAGAAACTTTCCTGGTGCAGACTCGCAAGATATGATTAGCTACCTTCGGCCCGTTTTGATAAAAAAACAACCAAATTATCTTATTTTACACGTGGGAACAAATGATATTACTTCTGGATGCGATACAGAAGCAAATTTGGAAAAGATTCGAAGATTGATCAATGAGCTAAGTCCAGAGACTGAGCTCATAATTTCCAAAGTTGTAAATCGTGACGATAAACCGGGGATGTCAAAAAAAGTCAAAAATGTGAATGATATTTTAGAAAGCTTTGCTGAGAAATAATTATACTTAATTGGCCATGAAAACATCTCCCGTAAAATGCTGTCGAAAAGAAACTTCATTTGAATGGAACTGGAATTTCGCAGTTTGCACAAAATTTGAAAACCTTTGTGGCTGAATATTGTTGAGAATTAGAGGTTGACCGGAATGGAAATGCTAGTGTTGGAAATTTTGAACCTCCTGTTCATGGTTTTGATGTAAATGGTTTGAAATCTGTACAAAATTTGAAAACTAGAAATCCGAGTAATATTATAATTTCATATTTGAACATTAATTCTATTAGAAACAAAATCTCTGATCTTCGAACGTTCATTGACAAAACATTTGATATTATTACTATAGCAGAATCGAAACTCGATGAATCTTTTCCTTGCGCTGATTTTAAAATACAGGGCTATCATTTCCCCCCTTTTCGTCTAGACTGTACATCGAACAGTGGGGGACTTCTGACTTATGTGAAAAGTGACATTCCTACACGTCACTTGACTAAATTCAATTTAGACCCTGCTTTACATATTCTCCCAGTAGAACTTAGGCTTAGGAAGGATAAACTGCTAGTATTTAATATTTACAGACCCGATAGAATTAATATTGATTTATTTTTTGATACTTTGTCTAACGCTATACACTTCTATGAAGTAGACTATAATAACATCATAGTCATTGGAGATTTTAACCTCGAACCTACCGATCCTAAAATGGCACGTTTCCTTGAACTGAATGACATGTCGAATGTCATCAAAACAAAAACCTGTTTTAAATCTGAAAAAGGAACGTGTATAGATCTAATCCTAACAAATTCTAAAAATCTTTCTAAAAATTCAGGCACGGTAGAAACGGGGCTTAGTGATTTCCATCGGCTAATTTATGCAGTGCTTAAGACCAAGTACACGAAATTATCTCCGAAAATTATCAAATATAGAGATTATAAAAATTTTAATAAAAATAATTTTTTATATGAACTAGAATATTGCATTTCCAGTAACATTTTTGAAAATTACGATCAGTTTGAAAATGTCTTTCATAATATTGTAAACAGGCATGCTCCACTGAAAACCAAATTTCTCAGGGCAAATAACAAACCTCATGTCACAAAAGACCTCAGGAAGGCTATCATGATAAGGTCCCATCTCAAAGCGGTGGCTATAAAATCTAAACAGCCTGAGGATAAAGCTATCTACAATCGCCAGAGAAATTTGGTTGTTCAATTAAACAAAAAAGCAAAGAAACTTTTCTTCAGCAAAAACAATCAAAATTCCAAACATTTTTGGGATGCCATAAAAACTAAATTTTCAGATAAAAACTGCAAAGCTGAAGGAAAGATTCAACTGCTAGAAAATGATGTTTTACATACATCAGATGAACATGTTGCCAATATTTTTAACACTTATTTTAATAGGATCACTGAAACTCTTGAAATTCCATCTTGGTCAAATCAATCTACATCCCTGAATTCGGATGATACTTCTGAGTTAACTTTTCAAAATCATCCAAGTATTAAAGAAATAAATCGAAACCGAAATTCAGACCAAATTTTTGATTTCACCAAGGTTGAAGAGACTGAAGTTCTCAAGGTCATTTTGAGCTTAAACAATTCTAAATCTGTAAGCGGGACAATACCGACTCGTATGCTTAAGATTGCTGCAAATACCTGTGTACCATTTTTGACCACGTGCTTTAACAATTGCGTGGAATCTGGAACTTTTCCTGATCGACTTAAGCTTGCTGACATTATTCCTAGTTTTAAAAAAGGCTGTTTGACGGATAAAGCCAATTATAGACCGATAAGTTTACTCCCAGTTGTATCAAAAATATTTGAACGCTTGATTGTAAATCAACTCAACGTTCATTTCGAGCCTCAATTTTCTAAACTTCTTTGTGGTTTCAGAAAAGGCCATAGCACTCAACATGCCATTTTAAATATGATCAGACAATGGCAAAGTGCTATAGCAAACAATTTAAAAGTGGGAGCGGTCTTGATTGACTTGTCGAAAGCCTTTGATTGCTTGCCTCATAATCTACTTCTTGCAAAACTCTCTGCTTACGGACTCAGTGAGAGTGCTGTTAGACTAATGCACAGTTATCTCAGCAATCGAAAGCATAGAGTTCGTGTAGGGTCACATCTAAGCTCATGGCTTGATATCTTACTTGGGGTACCTCAAGGCTCTATTCTAGGTCCTTTGTTGTTTAATATTTTTATTAATGACTTATTTTATATTATAAAAGAGATATCAAATTTTGCAGATGATAATACTTTATCATCGTCTGGCCCCAGCATAGACGATGTCAATCTAAAACTTTTGCGTCAACTACGCATAGTTCTTGATTGGTTTAAGCATAACTCAATGGTTGCAAACCCCTCAAAATTTCAACTTATATATCCCGGCACCTTCAACACAAATCTTTCTCTTCCGATAGAAAAAAATAACATCAAAAGTGTTGATGTTGTTAAGCTTTTGGGCATAAAAATTGACAGCAGACTGTCATTCATTCCTCATATCACCGAGTTATGTAAAAAATCAAACCAAAAACTCCGGGCATTAAGAAGGGTAAGAAACTTCTTATCGGAAGACAAAGCAAAACTTCTCGTTAACTCTTATATTCTTTCACCCTTTAATTATTGCCCACTTGTTTGGATGTTCTGTGGAAAGGGGGGAAATAGCCTGATTGAGAAATGCCATCACAGAGCACTTTGTGCTCTGAAAAATAAATCAATCTCGAACTATGGTACCTTATTAACTGATTGCAACTCTGTAGATATTCATGCACGAAATCTTAAACTCCTCATAACTGAAGTTTTTAAATCTACGCATGGCCTTGGGCCGCGTATTATGCATGGTATATTCACAACCTTGCAATCTCGTTATACACTTCGTTCCGGTCATACTCTAATCTTGCCATCATATAAAAAATATAACAGTGCTTTTGGAGTCAATACGTTTGACTTTAGAGCTGTATCTTCTTGGAATAAACTACCATCTTCCGTTAAATCAAACGATGATCTTAACACTTTTCTTAAAGCTCTAAACGAAAGCGATATACTTTCCAAATGCACATGCAAAAATTGTAAATAGTTTTTCGTTTTCTTTTTCTTAGGATTTTATTTTAATAGCTTTTATATAATATTTTTACGACAGTTGGACTTAATTAGAATTTACTTTTGTATTTTCTAGCAGGTTTTTACCCAACTTTAAATAAAGAATAAATAAAAAAAAAAAAAAAAAAATTTTTTTCTTTTATAAGCATACGCAGGCTCAGTTTTTGGTACCCCAACAATGGATCTATTGTTTAAGAAGAATAGAATGCTAAGCGAGCCTGATAGATATAGGGGCAGACACTTGCTTATAAAAAAACATGCAGTTTTTTCAGAAAAAATTTCTTCCTAGGGGGGGGGGGGGGGTTCAGGGGGTACCCGATTTTGAAATCTGAAATTTTTTCTCCAATTTTCGTCAAACCGTCTAAAATTGAACCAAAATTCCGCTTAGTCTAATTTTCCGTCTCCGTCGGAGAACTCAATTTCCGTAATTTCGTCTGAATTTTTGCCAAAAAGATTCCGCCACTCCGTCCGAAAATAGGGCCGATTCCACTCCTCTGCCAACCATGAAATCACCCTTCCTAGGGTAGGACTAGGAGGATATATATTATTTTTACCTTGACCTAACCAGGGACATTTCGATTTTTCACGCCCCCCCCCCCCGACAAGCATCAAATCAACTCCCTGTCCATTGCAGATTTAATCCATGGACATGACGGTTTTTTAATACCTTGACAGGATCGGCAAAATGTCTTCTACATGTATATGCAGCCCTATGGACGGTTTTTGCAGAAGAGCCATATTGAACTTTTTCATTTTCACGTATATAATTTACTCTAAACACCCCTGTCTCACAGGCTCGCTGGAAATTTCCCCTCCTTTTCTCAGAATTTCAAACGTTTTGAAAAGAATGAAATAAGAATTGCCCAAAAATAAGCTTAGCAAACATTAGCTTGGTTAGGCAAAAATAAAAAAATGTAGTGTTTCCGGAATGCGGGTGAAGGAAAAAAGCTCTCATGCGGACGGCCGGAAAAAATTTTGTTGTTGCTCTTTTTGATAACTTAAGATCATTGAAATAAAACTTTAAAGATAACTTTTATGTACAAACAGTATGAAGTAAGCCCTGAATACTAATGTATTATAACTACTAACGAGTCTGCGGCCGGGTCAGAAAATTTTTTTTTTTCATCCGGCCGGTTTCTGGAAACACTACATTTTTTTATTTTCGCCTTAGCTATGATTTTTTTTAACAGAAAATAACTGTCATAAGGTCTCCTATTATTTTGCTTCTATTGAAATAGGTCATATAAATGTATGCCAAGAAATGCAAATGTATTATAAAATATGGAACTAAAAATAATGGAAATAAAAAAATAAAAATGTATTATAACTACTAACGAGTCTGCGGCCGGGTCAGAAAATTTTTTTTTTCATCCGGCCGGTTTCTGGAAACACTACATTTTTTTATTTTCGCCTCAGCTATGATTTTTTTTAACAGAAAATAATTGTCATAAGGTCTCCTATTATTTTGCTTCTATTGAAATAGGTCATATAAATGTATGCCAAGAAATAAAATGCCAATTGTATAAAATATGGAACTAAAAATAATGGAAATAAAAAAATAAAAATGTTCTACCTAAAATATATTAATGCTATGGAATGCATAGTAAAAATACCCATAAGGCTGTTGATATCCCCCAAACGAATTCATGCTCCTATTCTACCTATTAGCTTCGTAAAAGATGTACAGCAAAGTCAAAATAAGTAAGATCCGTAACATTCGAGATCAAAACCATTTATCCATTTAATTTAATATTGATGAAATGAAGTTCTTTTGCTCCTGGATATCTAATAGTGTGAAGTAATAAGTAGAATTTAACTTAATGTGATTGCCAGTCAGGGCTAGGAATAATTATATCTTGACAGCAAAAAAAAACTGAAAACGAGGCTCAAGTCTGTATCAATATAACATCATGTCAGTGGAAAAAGAGTAAACCTTGGAAAAGGATTAGTTAATAGTTAATAACACAAAATCAGGTTGCCTTTTTAAAATCATTTAGTATAGTAATAACAACACAAGCATAAAGTTGTATCTTTGTACTAAAAATCTCTATCGAAATGATAATGTTTTGAGAGCTAATTTGAAAATAGTAATTGTAGCAGAATTTTCAGAAAAAGAGCTTATTTCATTTTCAATATTTGGTCAAAGTTCAGGGATTGATACAGTGTCTTGCCTGAAAATTGGCGCCGAAATGTTATTTTTTCGGATCAAACAGAGAGTAAATGACATTCTTGATATATGAAACACAGGAAAAAACTTTAAAGTTACGTCATCTAATTTTTCCTCTCGGAAACACCCAAAACAACGAATCTTGGCCCATGTTTCCGGCTTTTTCAGATGTTTCCAAGGGGAAATATGACGGTTTCAACAGAATATGCTTTTCTCATTGCCTATCAAAGAATTCACTATACCCCTTTAAATGCGAAATGTCTAGAGATCACTAGTAAACTATCAGTAAAAATATATAATGTAATCTCAATTTATATAATCCAATTTTATATTAAACCCTCTAGTGTTATATATATCTAGCGATTTATATGATAATCTATTATAACCTTAATATAATTTCTCTAATATAATTTGTTTAATTTCAACAGAAGTATATACTAAACACAATAACAAAACGGTCTTAAATGAGGATAAATTGTCGCAATGCATTTTGGTTGATCACCATACATATTAATTCTACTTATCTGCGGGTCAACAGTCACTACATTATCTAGCCCCAGCTTCGCATTGACTTCAAATTTCCCACCACTAGGCTGAACAGTCAAGACAATTTCGAAACTTCGAATAGAAACTTGATCAGTCTCCATGCTTTGGTCTAGATCAATAGCACAAGAATCACATTTCTCATTGCGTTTTGTATTCTTAAACTTCTGTACAACCTCCTTTGGTTTCCTCACACCAGCGTGTATGATCTTATCGAGAGACATTTGAGCACACGTTTTACGCTCATTATTCAATCCAACCAGCAAGCTGTTCATATATTTCACAACTTCGCCAGCCACTAATTTCACTGATGGGTCATTGACAGAAATGTCTTTGTAATCCAAGCATGCGCACCAGTGTTCTTTAACACCAACGTCACCACACGTTCGATTGAGAGGTAATTTTGTAAACAAACTCTGTCCGAAAACATCAGTAGGGAGAACTGGGTACGACAAAATATGGCGGTACGTGGCGTAAACATCAAAATAAGACGTTAAAACGTTCGTATTCTCACCCATAGCTTTGTAAAAATCTGGATGCTTTTTACGAAACCATTTTGGCATCGTGATAGACAAGAAGGGTAGTCTCTCTTCCAGTTTCCCTTGAAGCGAATCACGGACACCACCTGTTCTCGATCCGTGATCTCCGAACAGTACAAACATAGTATTTCCCTCATTCTTATAATACTGTATCAACTCTACAATCGATTGATCAATGCTCTGCATGGCATCTAAGCTATCATGAGTCAAATAAGCGGTCAAAGCGAAAGCGAACTTACCAACGCCGTCAAACATCTGATCGAAATATTTCAAATAAGCCATATTCTTCTCAGCCGAGCATAAGGAATGTCTGAGATAAATCGCGTCCCAACTTAACCACGTAGGCTTTGGATACCAAAGAGTCGGAGGTTCTTTAAAGCCGTTTAAACGATAATTAAACGTCCCATATCGAGTATCTTCTTCCGTGTAAACAGTCGCGTAACCGGCGTTCGAAAAATCTTCGAATATCCACGTGAAATCGTCAACAGTTCGCGTGTTGGGAAATCCACGCCGCGTCTCGTACTGATCTTCTTCCGCGATTCCTGAGCGAAAGAACAGTAATACTAGGAACACATTCTTCTTGAAAAGATGCCAACTGCCATCGCGGATCTCGTTTTAGAATTTAGTAATTGTATCAAAACGAACATTGATATGTATAAAAATGATGCTTTCTATAGACCTTTTTTTGTCAAACTATTAACGTGGTGAATTAATCTTATTAATTAAATTTATTCGGCAAGACTCTTTTTCTTATGAATGGTAAAATTTCATATGGTTCAAAAACAATATTTTGATCAAAAGTATACCTGTCAACATAGCAGATACTTGAGCGGTCGTTCCGTCCCCAACGATACTATTCGCGTTGAAAATAAATGAATGTTCGTCTTGTTCTAAGTATTGGATCGTTCGCACAGCTTGTCGACGAATGTTGGCGTTCGATTGAGAATCGAACATCTGGATGGCTACGTTCATTTTCAGCCCAGATGCCATTTCTATGAGAGGGGAAGTCTTGTATTCTGAATTGAAGGTTTACAATGATGCGAAAAGATCCTCAAAGAGACATTTTCTTTTTCCCTTTTTTCACAAAGTTTAAGCACATTAAATTTATTATATGATGGCTCAAAATTCAAGTTTGTCTTCCCTCTTTCAGCCCTGAAAGTTTTGATTCGTAACGTTTGTAGTTTTCTCAGAATGAATCTTAATTCAAAGCTCCTTTTAAAAAAAAGGCCTGGTAGCGAAAAGAAAGTCTTTGAAGACAATACGTTCAATCAAATTTCGGCACAAAATGGATCGGAAACCTAGCGTTGATTTGTAGCTTGTGGACTGGAGAAAAATCTGATCAGAAGAAAACTACGTTGAAGCCTGTTCAACGGTGTCTTAGCGAGGTCTGAATCTCTGCTTAAAAATACCAGACATGAAAGTCCTTATAAAAAAAGTGATTTAAAAAATTGTGCCATAAATTGGAGTGTTAAATTTTAGCAACAACTCGGTAAAAACGAACACCCTTTACCTTTCAATTTCTTCAAATGATTTAAGCGTCCTGGTGTTTTTGTCACGTGGGATTGGAACTCGACATGAAGTTGATTTCTTGTTTTATCGATGACCATTCCTACTCTGATGTGATCCTCTGTCAATGTCAGTGAAAATTTCCCTGTTTAAAGGAATGACAGAAAATAAAAAATTTACACTGGCATATAAACAACTATCAATATACAGTATATCAAAAAAAGTAGCTTTCACGGAACAGGCGCGAAAATCCCTATCAATTGTAATCAAAGCTACTGTAGAGTAAGAGACGCCTGAAACAGAGGGAAATGCTGAAAAGATTCAAACAATATGGGCTTTGTGTTAATATAGTAATTATGTTGGTCAAAATACGAGAAATCTGACCCTAATTAAAATGAATTTCTATATGAAAGCACCAGAACAGAAGAGAGAGGCCCTACTATAAAGAAAATCTTCGAACCTACCATTTTCTTTTTTCAAGAAAATTTTTTCAGAGTAAGAGACAGCAAAATCGTTACTGATCTCCCCTCTCTTCGGAGCACGTCTGATGTACTGGATGTATACGGTAAGGATGAAGGGATTCTTTTTCCCATCTACCACAAATACTCCGTCCTCGATTTGACCTAGAAGGTAATAATTTTATCATAAGAATTTAATTTAGTGTAATATCCACACAATAATATCCGGTAAATATAACTGTCTTATTGGGTTTAGGTATTCAGCGCGAATATACAGATAGACGACTAATTCAGACAAGGCAAAACAAGCAAAAAATAATGGAAATAAACTGATATTGTCCCCTTACGATTATTGTGTTACTACATAGCACCATCATTACTGTAACGCATGAATTTTAAACGACCTCATTCTCACACGAAAAATTTGATATTGAAAAATATTCAAGCGAGCTGATAATTTAGTGGCAAACACACATAGTTAGGCATTAATAAAGAGACACAAAATAATGAAGGTATCATCTCCGTGAATTTAAATTGCCGTAAGATTCCATTATTCTATCAAAATATAATACAACTCGAAAATCTAAATCTCGAATGTATCCTTAACTTGAAGGGACAAGCTGGAGTTTTTACAAGCTCTTATGTGATTTGGTTGGTCGTTAAGATGTAATAAAAACAATCTCATTCTTTTTCTAAAGAACGCGTCATCTCTATCACTTCAAATGACCAATTATTGAAGTATCTTAAAAAAACTCCAGCTCATCCCAACTTGAACAAGTTTTATGGTCCCTTCAGTTAACAATACCTTATAAACCTTACTCTATAACTTGAAATTTCACTAACTGAAACAAACTTTTATATTCTAAAAATTAACTTATTATTTGAACTTTTCATTTGTTTAACTGTTTTTAACACTTTGTTTTTAGGCGGAACAGGGCGGAAGAACCCTATTTTATTTTGGGGAAGCCATTTATGATTATACGATTTCTATGATGGAAAAACAAATTTGTGTTCCCCGTGCGTGTTGAGTTCTGGAACCTCCACTGTAGATGATATTTTATGCTCACCATATTCAACGAGAGAACATTTCTCCCAAGTCTTGTGCATCATATGAATAACTTCTTTACTGAAAGGATTCAACCTTGGAATGGCACACGCTGCATCTTGATTCACAAAATTGCTCTTATCTGCTTCATATCTAAAAATAATTGATCAAATTACTGAATACTTCAATGCTTTACGAAAGCGGCATTGATTAAATTTAAAACAAATTTCTGCGTGGAACATATTTTTTCATACCGAACAAAATTTCAAGTACTATGCTGTACTTTGCACCCTTCGGGGCAGTCAGAAAATAAGAAATAATTATTCAATGTGGCGGGTAGAACAAGATCCATAATGCAATGTCAATTCACAATGTAAAAGAAAATTCTCTAAAGTTTCCCTCCACTAGAGGTAATTTAATCCAAGAATAAAATGTATAAACCAATTAAAAAAGCACACGCGTGTAAAAACCATCATACTGTAACCGCACAGAAATTTTCTGTCGGCGTGTGATTTTTAAAATTTTCAGTTTGTGATTTTTTAAGAGCTTTGAAGTCTCGGGATAAGTATTTCACATTTGGGAATTTCGGTATGGATTTTTCCAAAATCACACAATGACTAAGCCATGATGGTATACCATGGTATGAACCATTTTATTTATATAATTTATATCAAAATTGTAAAAAATTGGCATAGTCCAATGAGAATGGTGGATCCGGACATTCCAAAAGGAAGAAAAGGTGTCTTAAACTTACCGTTCAATAAGAGTCTTTCTTTCTTCTACCCATACATTATGTGTGTATCTATGATATGATTTAGTCACAATCTTATACCCAAGTAATATACAGACAGCAAAAATAACAAACTTCTTGACAGGAAATCTTCTATACAATCGGTTGAAATGATAAACAACAAAGTTCCACATCACCAACATCCTTTGTATAATATTATTAAAAATCTAATGAATCATTTTTTTAGTAGTTTTGTGTCTATGAAAGAAAAAAAGTTTCATTCAAATCCTTACAGGCTAATTCATAATGGTAAAAATAATCACAAAGATAATAATTCCCAGAGTAGTTCAGTTGAAGCTGCCATAGCGTCAGCAGCCTCCCCCTGCTGGTTGGGGGGGGGTTACACCCTAGATTTTTCCCAAAAAAGGAGGGGGCTGGAAGTACACCACTTGGGGGACCTATGTACTTGGGGGGAGCTAAAATCTCATCATTTAACGTGGGGGCTAAAATAATTCAGCTTAATAGTTGGCTTCAATTACTCAAATTGAAGCTCATGAATCTGAAAAATTTTCGGTCGATTTTTAAAGTTTTCGAGCACTTTCTGAAAGTAACATTTATATTGAGTGTGATTAATTACGTGCGTCCCGTGCCCTCGTGCCTTCGTGCCTCGTGCGTCCCGTGCCCTCGTGCGTCCCGTGCCCTCGTGCGTCCCGTGCCCTCGTGCGTCCCGTGCCCTCGTGGGTAGTTCGTGGGTCCTGAAAAAAGTTACGTGGGTCCTGAAAAAAGTTACGTGGGTCCTGAAAAAAATTACGTGGGTCCTGAAAAAAATTACGTGGGTCCTGTAAAAAATTACGTGGGTCCTGAAAACAATTACGTGGGTCCTGAAAAAAATTACGTGGGTCCTGAAAAAAATTACGTGGGTCCTAAAAAACATTACGTCGGTCCTGAAAAAAATTACTTGGGTCCTAAAAAAAAATTACGTGGGTCCTGAAGATTTGATTTTGTGGGTCCGGAAAATGATTTCGTGGGTCCAGAAAATGATTTCGTGGGTTCAGTAGTCACGTGTGTCCTTGTAATTGTGCGGAATCCTTTTCGGAGAATTTGTTGGGATAAATTTGAGAGTTTAATCGGATATTGTTCTCCTTAAAGCTATACTTTGAGACAACATACGATCTCGCCAAAATGATAAGACCATTTTCGAATACAAATTTCCAAAAATAATTGACATTGAATATTAAAAATTTTTATACTAGGGAAACATGGCACTATCAGACTGTCTTTGTGCAAAATTTCAAGTTGTATTTCAGTGTGATGCTTGAGATGTGAGAGGATTTCTAATGCCGAACTTCAATTAAAATATTAAAAAATCCCTGCCTATTTCACAAAGTTCTTATAATTAACACTATATCCATCACTTATAATAAAAACCTGAATAGTTCGGTTAAATAACCTGAAAATAAATTTTTCTGCACAGATAAATTTAAGGGCTCTGAGTGACCATAGCGAGCCTAATCGTTTGTGTTTACAAGATTTTGTAAAAGTTTTCGACAAATTTATACAAAGCCCCCCCCCCCCTTCGTGGCATCGAACCATTGATTTTTTGCACCTCAACTTAACCAAATTTTCTATAATAATTCTGGGATGCCAAGTATATGTTTTTCGGACCCACAAACTGTACCCACGAGATTTTCTTTCGGACCCACAAACTACCCACGAGATTTTTTTGGACCCACGAACTACCCACGTAATTTTTTTCGGGACCCACGAACTACCCACGTAATTTTTTTTGGGACCCACGAACTACCCACGTAATTTTTTTTAGGACCCACGTATTTTTTTTTTGGACCCACAAAATTTTTTTCGGGACCCACGAGGGCACGAAGGCACGAGGGCACGGGACGCACGAGGCACGAAGGCACGACCCACGAGGGCACGAGGGTACGGGACGCACGTAATTAATCACACTCATTTATATTCAATTGGACATAACTTTTGATCTAATGAATCGAATTTAATAAATGACCCATCAAAATTTAAGTCTATCTTTCTTCTTTCCAATGAAATAGGAATGGTTCTTTTAAAATTTTTAGATTTCGAGAAAATTAGTTTCAAAGAGAGAAACTTTTTTGTGGCGCACCCGGTAGAAAGTGTGCTAAATATTTTATCTTAAACTTAGAACTGAATGCAATTTACATTGGAAGACCCTTTTTTACTGAATCAATTTTTTGAAAGTGTCTAGGGTCAAAAGTCCTGGGGGCTAACAAAAAATTCATAAATCTTTGGGGGGACTTACAACTCAGGGGGGACGCTATGGTGCCTTGTTAAGAGAATTATTCTATTTTTCCACAAATGCCCCACAAGAGCACAAGCAGAGTCAGCACTATGCCTCCTCAAAGGCTGCAGACATGTCCTATGTCACAATTCTCCGAATATAATTCAGTTTGTCCAGCTAAATGCATCTCCATGGGTTGCACACATGCATCCATTAAAAAGTTTTCAGCATGCATCTTTGTTATATTTGAGGTAAAAAGACGCTAGCAGCATCAATCAGTTGTGGCAATTATTTTTAAGGAAAAATTATACATTAATGGCTCGAGCTGCCTCCATTGCTTGATTTATTGAGGGTTGTATAAAAGAGTTGCAAAATTCTCCGAAAAAGACTACTCTAAATACAAGCAGGAAAAAGCAGTTTACATCCTTTAAATATTCCATATTGTCGTTATTGTAAAAGAGGAGATGTTTCTCTCAACTTTTGAAATCTTTAATCCATTTGTCAAAAATTGCAATTATGGCAAAAAATAAAAATAAAACATGAAAGAACCATGTGAACCCTGTGATGATAAGACCCTCAATAACACATACAGCCACTCATAAAAAGACTACACCACTAACACTATAGGTCATCTAAAGGTACTGAGAAAACCATACAATACATAAACAAAAATCTACAAAATCTATATCAAATCTCAAGTCACACCAAAGATCCCAAAACTTGATTGATACCTCTCAGATTGACACCTAGCAGCTAGAGAGAAAGGTCAAAGGTTAAAGAAGTGGAGAAATCTAACAGTCCGGAGAGAAAGCTGCTTTTCAGTTAACTCATAACTTTATGATACTGTACTGTCAACTGCTCTAACTTGGGACGATTGGTCGAAACATGGGACTGGTTGATATCTGGCCTGTATTTTCACTTACTGTTAAATCTCTTTGACACAGTTTGACAACAAATTTGTTTTGATAACTCCACCAAGTTTATCAATCATACTTTGTTCCTCTTAGAGTGCACAGACACTCGCGTGTGTTCCACTATACGGATTTTTTTCATATTTCGATTTAAAAGCGTACTCGGTGCGAAAGAGAAATCGTGTATTTTTTTAAAGCGCCGTTCATTAACTCAAATCAAATTATTTTGGAGGTTCCGTGAAATGGTGGCCGAATTGCCGTCCCATGTTTTGTCAGACAGTCCCAAGTTAGAGCAGTTGACGGTACACCTTAAAAAACTTGTGAAAAAACTGTGTGAAAACGCACTTGAACAGGAACATCCCTGAGGGCAGCTCTTGGGTATATTGATTTTGATATAATTTTTTCTTGTCTAAAAGAATAATGTTTTAAAAGAAATTTAAAGGATATTCTTAGAAAATTATGAAAAAGCTTTTTAATTTTGGCCATGCCAGGTACAGTATTAGCGGTGTGACCTTTTCCAGGGCAATTTCAGCTGACAAGAGTAATTTTACTTATATAACAACTCTCATTCGTGAAATTCAAACTTTTTCAAAATTAAAACCCTTTTTTCTGTTTTCCACTTATACAGTAGTCTATATCCAGGAGGTTTAAAAGTACCTGTACACGTTTTTAACGTTTGTACCTAATTTGGCTACTTATTTGGATTTGCGTACCTAAAAAAATTTGCAGACCTGAGAATGGAAAATCCCTGTCATAGCCTGATCTTAAACTGCTAAACTGTTACAGAAGGAAATAAACAGTCAAGATTAGTGCAAAAAAGGGCTGGATATTTACGCCAGGTAAATATAGGGACATGTTTTTCAATTGTTTCGTTTTTCGCATTTTCAAAAAAGTTAAATTTTGATTGGGGTAACTTAGAGGTCCAAAATTTTCACAGGATGTTAGTAGTGATGATAGGACCCAAAAAAGTTCTTTTTCCAAAATTCTAGCTGTTGTAGGGGCCGGTTAGGAGCAAATTTTAGCATTTTGCATGTGTTTCGGAAAATGATCTAAATCAGAGCTAAAAACCACGGAAGTTGTCTATCTGACCAATGATACTCATAGAGGGATGGCAATTAATCCAGCCTATTGTTAAAAGGCCCACATTTCCCTATATTGCGTGGCCCTTTTTAGAGCACTTTTTTAGCAATAAGTGCCAAAACACCAAAGTAAAAGGCTTGAAATAGTTGAATAATCAAGTTATTAACACCAATATAACAATTGAGCTGTTAAAGGACTCGTTTGGAGCAAAATTTAGCATTTTTCAACTGAAAATACTGCAGCAGAATTACTAATATGTTTCTAAACACCTAATTAAAAGGCTGGAGTGCAGCCCTCGAAATTCAAGTAAAAGTAAGTCGGCACGTAAGTGCCGTCCAAATCTGGCCGAAGGCCGGCAAAATTTTGCCGACCTAAGCTTGTTTTTAGGTCGGCAATGCCGATCTGAGCTATATTTTAGGTCGGCAAAGTTGTTTAAAGGCTACGGCAATGTTTGTTTTTTTATTTGAGTGCGATATGGTTCTTATTAGAGACTTTCATTTTACAGTTACAGTTGCTGTTAAGGTCGGCTTTGCTGACCTAAAAGATAACTTATGGTCGGCTGCCGAGAGAATCAATGAATATGGTCGGCAATGAACTGCCGACCATACGCACTCTTTGGTCGGCTTTTAGGTCGGCACTGCCGAATGCCGACCTGAAATTCGAGGGCTGGGAGTGGGTGTAAAACCTTCATAACTTCCTTTAGTTTAATAATCAGGTTATTAACACCAAAATAACAATTGAGCTGTTAAAGGGCCCGTTTGGAGCTAAATTTAGCATTTTCCACTGGAAACAAATACTGCAGCAGAAACCAAAATTAACTTTACATCTAGTCAAATTTTTGCTAAATTCAGCTTATTTTGAGACCTAGGAACATAAAATAACCTCATGAAGTTCTGTTCAATAGTGTATCAAACAGTAATGATAACTTATTATTGATGTTCAAAACCTTTTTAGGGTCCAGAATTGAGCAAATATTTAACATTTTCTGTTAAAATGCTAAAATACTTCTCGTTTTTGGTCCATTTAATCATGCATAACAAAGATCACAGAAAAGACTTTTTAAGCTTCATGTATGATCCAAGCATCAAATAGCGCCTAAATGAGCTATGAAATAACAATAACCTTCTGGTTATCAAATTTTAGCATAAAGACATGGCCTTCAAAAACTCTAAGTCCACTCAATGCTAAATTTTTGCTCGTAAAAGGACCCTGGAATGCCAATGCCAAATCGGCCAAATTTGGTTTTTCTATCTTTTTGAATGCCTCAAGTATACATAATATCAATATCATAGTTCTTTTGTGTTTATCTTAACTGTGCTGGTGGATTAAAAAAAAACCACAACCAATGCTAAAAACATGCTCCATAATGGCCAATGGGACCATACAACCATTTTTAGTGATTGCTTCTGTTGTATATTGATCTTATAAGGTATAACAAGGCATGTGCAAAGTATTAGAGTCATAGCAGAAAAATTGAGAGATACAAGCCTCTAAATCCAAATGCTATGTATTTTCTCCCACTAAAATGCTAAGTATTGGCTCATTTTTGGACTGCACTTTGTTGAAGCATAAGTGAGGCCCCCCAGCGGCACCCCTACTAATCACGCCATCACGCAAAAAAATTTTCTTCATCACGCATTACGAAAATTGCTAAAATTTGTCATCACGCAAAAAATAGCAAAAAATAGCCCAAATCACGCATCACGCCTCAAATTTTTGCCCTATCACGCATCAAGCCAAAATCTTGATCACGCCATCACGCCAAAAAAAATCTCTAATCACGCCATCAAGCAAGAAAAAAGTGTCAAAATTGAGATTCGATTGCGTTCGACAATCGAATTTCAATCGGTCGATTGCGTTCGATTTGGTTCGACTAGTTTGATCGTCGATTCCGTTCGATTGAGATCGTCTGGACCTACCGTAGGATCGTCTAATCTCGACATACGTCTTGCAATCTCGACACCGGATCTGTAAAATAATCAAAACAAACCTTGAATGAAATTCTTGGTATCATTCTTATCGAACAAGTTCATCCATCAAACTAAAAGTTCAGTAAACATTGCAATCCTTTCAATTAAAAAAACAGCCAAATTATAAGCAGTTTTACACAACACACGAAACGCCTGCAAACTTCCTCGTAACTTTCTCGTGTCCATCATTAAAATTTTACAACTTTATTACACTTCAAGTCACGTGATAAAAATAATTCGCGCGCTTAGTCGACCTGGTTTCCATTTCCTTATTATTTATTGCAAGCACACGCTCTAGGCGCTGGGAGGCCGCGTTAAACTTCTAGGCGCCGCACCTAGCACACCCGGTCCCTTTTCAAATTCATAAGGAAACCGGGTTCTTTTAATTATTTTCGGTTCACGGTAAAAAGGTCTAATAAAAAATTCCTCGCGTGCAAAATGTTGTTGTGATTTGGGCATCTTCGTTGAAAGCATGCTAATTAGTTTTTTAGTGATTACTACATCGTTAAAGTGTTCTTTTTAAATATAAGTAATAACAGTTCACATTTCTCATATTATATTAACAATCTGTGACGTGGATAGAGTATAGAGAGAGAGAACAATTTAGTGATTGATTGATAACTTTGGTATGTATTTGTTTATGTTTGATTTTTTATTTCGAAGACCAGCCTCTACAGCTATGTCGAGATTGCAAGACGTATGTCGATATTAAACGACTCTACGGTATTCACGCTTTTTTTACGCAATTCACGCAATTTTTGTTCACGCAAAGCTTTCCATCCAATTCACGCATTCATGCCATTTTTCTTTAATTTTCACGCATTCGCGCAAGTGAAAAAGCCCTCATGCAAACCGCTTAAACCACTTAAAGTGGTTAAAGTAGTAAAAGTAAAATTTACGAGGGATTCCTGCTGTTCGCCCTGTACTTCTATAAGCCTAAAAGATGGTGCGCTTGCTTAAACCTGACATAATGAAATCGGTCGGTGCACCATTTCCAGATTCAGAGATTGAGAGTACTGCCCCCTCAGCCCAACATTCAAAAAGTTAGAGATAAGTCTGCTTGGACTACGTACTCTTTTGTCAAATTCCTCACTATAGTATAGGATCCATTTTGATAATCTGTTAGTTCCAAATCCCTTTCTTCTTCTTTCTGTCTTTGCCTTTGAACCACGTGAACCGACCACCTGGCTGACCGGTCGTGGCTTCTTCGTAAAGACGAAAGACAGATCTGGACTTATTTCGTACTTTCCAGTCTCTTGTTCGTAGTTTTTCTGACTTTCTGGTTCTGTGTGAGTTATTTACTATGTTTTCTAACTTACTGAATGACTTACCGACAGATCGCCACCGGTGGGATTCGAACCCACTAAATGCAAAGTTTCGATGTTTTGAAACCCAATGCCTTATCCACTGCGCCACGGATTCATGCTGAAAGAGCGTTTCTGACGGCTATTTATATTGTACAAACTACAGACCAGACTGTATTAAGAGAAAATCACAAAAGAGTGCTTTTTTCGAGCTCCAACCCTAACCCTAACTGATAATAACCAAATTCCTAGCCAATCTGATACGTAACCACACCCAAACCACACCCATACCCAACCCTACCAGGTCGCCCGCAGGTCCTGACACTATTCCCGCATGCCGGATCCGAAAAAAAGGTACATGTCTTTCGCTTTTACGAAGAAGCCTTCACCTGGCTGACCCGACTGAAATATGTTTTTTACACGGCACGGCTGCTTCAAAAACGGGCTACAAAATCGGGATCATTAAAATAAGGTGGGGTGGGACTGGGAATGGGAACCGGCCAGTTTGCAGAGTTTGGCACGTTTGCTCGAAATCTCGAGTGCACAACTCGGAAAAAGTCGAGTGCGGGTGCAAAGTTTGTGGTTTTCAGGTGCAAGTTCAGACGGTTTTTTAGCCTCAAGTGCAGAGTTCAGCTATTTTTTCCTCGTCAAACACAGCTAATTTTCAGCAGTTTTTTGCCTTTTTGGGCGAATTTCCGAGGTATAAGTGGACCATGTCCGGACCAAGATTTATCAGGTGCGTTCTTCAAGTGCGGAACTTGGTATTTACGAATTTTTCCTCGAGTGCAGCCTTGCCATACACTGCAAACTGGGGAACCGGGTGGGAAAAAGACGGGAACATTTAAATTGCGTGATTTCGTGATTTGAAAGGTGACTGGAAAAGTCAACTTGGGTTTTCCAGAAATCCGGTACGAGTAATACACTCGAGTGAGTACTCGAGCAATCTAAAGTGTATGAGCGAGTGAGAGCTAAATTAGCTATGTATCGTTCATTCAACCATTCAACAAATAAGCCAAAAGTGCCAAAAATAAAATAACTGAGTAACGAAAGTGTTTTTATAAATTTTTCATTTAGGACATTCTTTGTGTTTTCATTCACGTTTTTTCTTATTAACACGAATAGAGCCTACCTTAAGGGAACTTATTTTGGCGAGAACTAATTTTTGCGAAATTGGCGAGCGAAATCGAAATTCGCCAAATTTAGTCCCCACCAAAATTATTTTTTTAGGTCATTCGCCAAATTTAGTTCTCGCCAAAATTAAAAAAATCGTTGATTCGCCAAAATAAGTTATTCTCGCCAAAATGCAAAATTTATATACTTTCCCTAAATAACTTCTAGCCTGGTTAACCAAGCCAGTTTTTACAAGGCTAAGATACGACTTACGGCAATATAGCATTATCGGCGCTTTAATGATATTTTAAGATGTACGGAATTTTAAGTTTGCCTTGAAAAACCTTTTTTGAAGCTTTTTTGTGAACTCAAGAAGTTATTTTGCCTAGAAATCTAAGCCAGATATTCAGTCACAACTTAACATCAGATTTTACCTAGTGACTGAATCAATCTGGCTTAGATTTCTAGGCAAAATAACTTCTTGAGTTCACAAAAAAGCTTCAAAAAAGGCAAAATAGAACAAATTCACACTGCCATTCGCCAAATTAAGTTCTCGCCAAAATTAAAAAAATCGTTGATTCGCCAAAATAAGTTCTCGCCAAAATTAAAAAAATTCCTGGTTCGCCAAAATTAGTTCTCGCCAAAATTAAAAAAAAATTTGCATCGACCGTTCATCAAAATTAGTTCTCACCAAAAAAAGTTTCCTTAAGGTGGAATCAGTTTCGATTTTAAAGATCTTATATCTGCACTTAAGGAGAAACACCTGTTGAATTTATGACCCGGACAGCCTACACCAACACCTTGGAAATTGGTCCAAGTAGCCGATAGATTGAAGTGGAATACTATTATGGCATCAATTCATATTAGGAATTTAACTAATCAAAATGAATAATTCAATAGAGGACACAAACTTCAAATTTCCCTAGGAAAAAATCTCTACCTTAAAGGGGAAGTTAAGTGATTTTTAAGGTATATGTTTTTCCCCTGAAAACCAGGTCGTGTGTGTAACATTTGCTAACATTTCTAAAAATAGAAGATTTCAAAAATGTGCTCAAGAAATGTTAACATATGTTACACGCAAACATTTTGTGTGTAACATTTGGTTTTTTTTTATTAAAAAAGAGAGAAAAATCGGCGAAAACACACGTGCGCACTTGAAGTATCCTTTTAAATTCCCTTTAAATGGCGGCATCCTTTGATTCAAAATGTTAACGATGAGAGCAAATCATTTTTTTTTGATTTGCTATCTGCGCGTAACATTCAATAACATTTGAATGTTTCTGAATGTTAATCGATGTTACACGGTAACATTTTTGTACAACATTTGCTATTTTTAGAAAATGTTACACAAAAATGTTACCGAATTCACGAAAATCTCAACTTCAATGTCTGAACATCGATATATCTTTCATAAACAAAAACCGGTGTTTAAAAGACCCCCTTTTTGTTTAAAATTTCTTCTAATCTCTCTTTCGTGTGACGTCATTTGCTCCAGAAAGAATCTTTTTTAAACGACTTTCTAGTAGAAAAGAGCTGTATCATAAACTGATCAAAACTTTTTTCAACCCCTGATTTTTTCAATGTTTCATTACTTGATGTTTTATACGGTCTAACCATACTAGAATCCAAAAACCTTGTTTTTTTCAATAGAAATTCAATGGTAGCCACAAAATCTAGGGGATCTAGGTATGTGAAAGAATCTTTGTGTTTTCAGTAAGGTCCAGTAAGCTTAGTAAGTTTTGGACTTCTTTCCATGTGAAGAGGCCGTAAGTAAAGTTATAGTTATGAAACACGAAAGACAAGAGATATAAAAATTGTATTTAGACCATTCCTCGCTCTTTAAAGAGAAAAATGTTGTTAAATTTTTCCTATTTCATGACAAGTCAACGTTAATGAGTTAATGCTAACGTACGTTGTGCACCCTATAATCTAAAGTCTAGAACTTGTTTTTACCAGTTTTTGACTTTTTTCAAACTTCCATTTTGACTTTTTCCCGACAAAAACGCCCACCGCCTTCGGGCGCCTAAGATTTTCCGCCCAAATCTGTCCAAAAACGCCAACCACCCATAAATTTTGCTCCACCCATCCGCCCATTCAAGAAACTTTTTGACTTTTTTAAGACTTTTATTTGACTTTTTGACTTTTTTCTAAGAATTTTTGACTTTTTTTTTGACTTTTTGTAGAGCTGTACGATAATTTTTTGAGTGATTTACCCCTCGGGAGAAGTAAAGGAAGGAGAATCTTCTGGGGAACCTTTGAATCTCGCACAGTAAAGTCAAAGTCAAAATAAGAGACTTTTAAATGGGATAATGTTAATTCTTTTTTTTCTCGATGGAATTTTCTCAAGCGGAATTAGCGATTTACCCAATCGGGATGAGGACTATTCGTGGACACATTTTCCTCTGGAGAGCCGAAGCTTTTTCCGCATCTACAAATCTAGCATTTACGGTTGCTTCATCAAACTAAAATTATCACAAAAGGTCAAGGACTTACTAATCTTGTAGCTAGAAAGAATGAGAAAGTATAGAATCGAAGAAACGTGAAGAAATCTTGAAAAAAAAACGAATAAATGTCTAGCCAGGTCTAGCAGAATCTCTTTACAAAACACTGTTTATCAGTACAGATTTTGTTTAAAAGAAAAATGTCTGTTCGTCTTTTGGAGCCCCTAGAAATTACTTAACTTCCCCTTTAAGAAAATTGTAAACCGAAAAAAGAGCGGCTCATGTGCCTGAACGGTGGCCTGCGAACTTGTATAGCATTATTATAAAATAATTTCTTTGATACATTTGTTTAATTATTTCTAAATTAGAATATATTACATCATCAAATAGCATATTAACAGGTTCATTTTAATAAATTTACAATGAGATTAGTGAAACTCATTCAATAGAATTATAGTGCTTTCACAGGAAAAGTCTCCATTCATCAAAAAACTGTAAATGTTTAATCCACTAAGAATATAGGTACACCTCGATAAGCCAAACAATACCAAGAGGGTTTTCTATAGAAAGTTATTTTGGTTAAAAACTTTTCATCATCACATCATCAACAAAAAGTCAATATAAGTCTGGATTGACCATACAAAATTAAAAGTTTTTAAGTCAATTTTTTATTCTAATCTCGATTGCCCAAACAAAAATAAGAGTAATTCCTATAGAAAGTCAGTTTTGATTAAAGTATCTTCAATAACTTCTTCAGCCTCGTCGAGGTCTTCAATTTTATGTTGCTTCCAAAATTCTTCCACTTTGAACATAATGTGATACGAACTCTACAATAGAACAAAAGTTGATCCATCGAAATTAACCCTATTTAAAGAATCCCCCCCCCCCAGCGGACCTTCAATTCACACAATCACGCAAAAAAATTTCCCAAATTCACGCATTCACGCAATTTTCTCTTGTTTTTCACACATTCACGTAAGTGAAAAAGCCCATTCAAGCATTTACGCAAACCGCTGGAGGGGGGGGGGCTTTAAAGAAGACTGTTTTGAATTTGATAGGGCCATGGGGATATTTGGTTCAGTTAATTCATTACGAGATCAACGACTCGGAAGATATCTTCTTCGTTTCATAATGAACAGAATTATGGGGACTTAGACCTTTTCATAAATTGCGTCACGAACACTTACCTCGTTTTGAAATTATTGCCATGGTGATTAATCCAAGCGGATTTTATTACAAATACTTTCTATTCATAAAAAATCATTTGATGTCTCAAGGGATATGATCACTATGGAAATTGTTTGAATACGAGGCGAGTGATGTTCGTGACGCAAATTTATGAAAAGGTCTATCTATTGGCGAACAACTATGTTTTGCGGACCGTAATGAACGGAACAAATAACATGTACTCTATAAAAGTATATCGACAACACTCGGTAATAAATATTGTCAATGTATTACCGGACAACATGTTTTGTAGTGTGTGTAACCTTTAACTCTTGATATCAAAGAAATTTGTAACTTACCTCTTTCATTTCTTTTTGGTACTGTCGCAACTCTTGAACTTCAGGTTCCTTCCTCACAAGATATCCTTTCCAGTGAGATTGTATGACTAAAGCTGCTTCAGCCTCTGTCCATATCAATGAAAGTGGAATGGGAGGTCGAGGGCTAAAAATGACCGGACAGAATTAAAATATTTTTGTTAATTCCTCAGCTTGCATATACCCGTTGTGTCAACGTCCAACTAATGCTCAATGTATACATTGTAAGATGAACGTTAGATAAACTCGTCGCCGGCGAATAGACCCTTGTTATTTAACCTTTGCCACCAAAGTTGTAAGAAAGTAAGTTTATGATATCCTTCCTCAATGAAATTTTAATAAACCAGCTGCGCTGGAAGCTCCGGCTTAAGAGATTAAAAGATGTGAAAGATATGAGCTTGTTGAGTTAGTTGTGTTAGAACGTTGCCCACAAACTGCTAATCAGAACAGATCAGAAAGCCCAGTAATATTTCTATTGCAGAGCGAGTATGAGAAATAATCTTAACAAATAAAAAAACCAGCTGGAAGTTTAGCTCTTCTAAGTGATTACACATGCACTTTCTTGCCTAAAGAACCAACCCCACCCCCGCCCACTCATCCTCAACTAAAAAGTTCAAAATTGGAGCTAAAGGAGATAAACATTAGAAGTCAATATCTCCAAGTTCTTGATTTGATTGTCCAGATAAAATTTTGGGGAGAAAAATAGCCTAAATTAGAGGTCACGGGCTTTTAGCTAAGCATTATTTTTTTCTGTTGGGATAATACTTGAGGGAGAGTAGGATAAACCAAATAAAATGGTACAATATTGTGTATGTAATAAATAGTGGTATATTTGGAAAAAACCTGTTTCAGGTTTGAAAAATCTTCAAAAGGAACGGTCGCCCCAGCAAATGAAATTACGACAAAGTCCAAAAAATATCATTTTCAGTGTGAAAATTTCTCCGACCTTGTTCAAATTTAAACAGGAATTGTGTTTTAGTATCCTTTACTGAATTCTCATAGTGATATGTTTGTAAAAAATCTGTGTTGGGTTTGAAAAATCAAAGGAACGGTCGCCAGCCGCGATGAAATTACGACAAAGTCCAAAAACGATCATTTTCAGCTATAACACTGTGAAAATTACTCCAATCTTGTTCAAATTTACACAGGAATTGTTTTTTTGTATCCTTTTACTGAATTCTCATAGTGATATGTTTGTAAAAAATCTGTGTCGGGTTTGAAAAATCAAAAGGAACGGTCGTCAGCCATGATGAAATTACGACAAAGTCCAAAAACGATCATTTTAAGCCATAATACTGTGAAAATTTCTCCAATCTTGTTCAAATTTAGACAGGAATTGTGTTTTAATATCCTTTATTGAATTCTCATAGTGATAATGTTTGTAAAATATCTGTGTCGGGTTTGAAAAATCAAAAGGAACGGTCGCCCAGTCAGCAGGATCATTTTCAGCCATACACATAACACCACAAAAACTGCTCAGATCGTTTTCAAATTTGCACTGTAATGTTGTAATTTTAGTATTCTCTTTCGAATTCCAATGGATGTGTGTTTGAAAGTTTCATTCCATTGTCAAGTTACAGAGTTTTATGCTTATGGTTTTTTTTTGTGCGTCATAAAACTAGAGAAGTTAGCCATATGGCCATATGCAAGATTTAAGCACTCGAGCAGCTGACGATTCATGGTCAAAATTTCTCCAAAGTCTTTCCACATTGTTAGACCAGTATGCATCAAACTTCTCATAAATCATGTCCAAAACATCATGAATAATGATGAAAATGATCACTATCTTTCCACTTTCGGCAGCCATCTTTTTCTAAATACTTTCGCAATATTATCGAAATCCAGATAATCCGTTTTTATTAAATCGGAATAGATCATCGGATTAGATAAACAAATAAAAATGTCTTGACCGTCGTTGTCGTCGTCTTCGGACGAGAGAGAATTTAAGGCTCCTAGGCCGGAGCAATGAGGTCAAAAATTTCTCAAAAAATTATAATAGTTTGGCAAAAAAATTGCAAAGCAGGCGTGGCTTTTGAGGTTGATTCGCGCCCCTTGTATCAAAACATATGAGAGGGATTTTGTACTTTACCAATTCGATGCTTACTCGCAGTTTTAAGACTCTGGGTTTTCAAGCATAAAAGGTTTTTTTACTTATTTTCCTACTTGCATTTCCTCTAGAAAAAGGATATTCAAAAGTCAACGCCAAACCTAGAAACCCAGACTAATTTTGAAAACAATGCAGTTCTACACCTTACGTCAAAAGAATAATTTAAAAGATCCTTACTTTCTTCCGTTGATTTCTTTGACGAAGGGGATATCCCATAAGCCTTGCTTCTCACGATCTTTCGGTGTTGGATTATTGCTGAATCGAAATAGAGAAATTTTATGATTTATAATAATAACGATGGGGAGCCAACGAATTGCGTGAATTGAAAGAAGCTTTATAACTTGATTCTGTGTCAGATATCACTAATTTGTCATGTACCCGGGGGGCACTCGATTTCTAAACGACGACATGTGCCACCAAAAAATTAGCTATCAAAATCGGAACCTTACAGTGCAGCTCTTAAGCAGTGAAAAGGCACCCTTACAGTACGTCTTACCGAACGTTTCTCACCCTTACAGTGTAGCTTGATTGCATATCTTATTTTGCTGAAGCCACCCAAAAACGAGCCTGAGATGTCGAGACAATATGCAAAACAAATCAAAATAGATGAAAGTCAAAAATATAAAGATACAAAGATTTTTACTGCCAGACTTACGATTCAGCAGTCCCCTTACAGTGTTTCTAGCTAAAAGTAAACCCTTGTATTACATTCTATCAAAAGTACACCCTTACAGTGCATTTCGAGGGTCTCGAAAAACCTACCCTTAAGGGCGGCACAAGCCGTGGGTCGGACCATATAAGTGCCCCCTCCGGGGTCATGTGTAGTGTTTTGGTATAGTTATGAAACCTAAGTGTGGCCTGATTAATCAAGCTCGAATTCGCTAGGTTTGTGGCAATATAGAGTTATCGTTGTTTCAAAGATTTCTAATCACAGCGAAAAATCAGTCTAAACCAAGTGACTCAATCAGTCTAGCTTAGATTTCTAGGCTAACCTAAGCGATGATACAACCAGGATAAACTCAGTTTTTTCGTGAATTTTGAAAATCGATAAGCATTTACTAAGTTAAAATAAAAAAGATTAATTCAAAAGAACAAAATATTGTCTTACTTGTAAAGGTACTCAGTAAGAAAGTCACATGCGTTGAATTTCGTCCTTCTTTTCTAGAGTAACAAAAACCAATGGGTTACGTGAAGGGGTTACATATTTATAATGAAATAAATGTCAAACTCGAATTCAAGACAATGTCATTATATATAAATTTTCAAATATAGTTGACGCTCATTAATTCGACGTTCTACTATTAGGTAAGCTCCATTATTCGATAATATTGGAAGCCATCGTCAATAAGAAACTGTCATACACCATTCAAGATGATCCCTTATTCGATGAAAATCCAATTCACTCAAATTCAAATTAGAGAGCGTTAACTAAGCTGCCCTTTTTCCCGCTTAAATCTTGTAAAAAAAATCGCAACATTTCAAAATGTGGTTGAGCTTAAAAAATGAAAAGTATTTTGCGACAATTCAATTTTTAAAAATTAGAAATTTCCATTCTGACTTGCAAAAATTGATAAATTTTCACCCATTCTGGTGATAATACCAAATTTTAGCACTAGCTTGAAATGAGTGATAAACCCGGGGTAGTACGGGTACTAACATTTTTGAGATTCAAAATTAGACACCACCACCCGGCTATAGGCCAGTACCTCCTCCCCTTAGATCACTCTACCATAGCTCGTCGATTCGATTGATTGTTGATATTCTATCGTTAAAGAACTTACTTCAAACACAAGATTGTCTTTTGCTGCTTGAAACAAATCATTCAACCCAGGGAGCAAGGTGGGGAAGATAAAGGTCTCAACGTATTGGCGTGCACTGCCTGAAAATATAAAATATCACAGTTCTATCATCAATATAGTTGAAAAGCTAATATTTCTAAAAAAAGCTCTTAACAAAGTACTTCATTTATAACATGAAATCCTTCGCATATTTGTAACCTTATTCTTAAATTTTAAGCCAATTTTCGTTTGGACATTTCCACTTCTTTCAAAGACTTTCCAACGATAAATTGTATCGCTATCCTATATAGAGATAGAATTATCGATAGAGCTTCTTTATCGATACAAACCAGTCTATCGATGAACAGCCTGAAGTTAATTATCGTTAAAATCGATCAAGCTATCAATAATTTTACTATTGATACACTTTCTGTAGAAAACGAAAGAGATCCTTTTTTCAGGGAGATTTCCCATTTGCTTTGGAATTGAAATCAGCGATAAAAAGATTATTAAATTGTTTATTTTGCTTCTAGGCTCTAATAAGAGAGTGATTTTTAACTATTTTTTCGTTTTTTCGGCCGTTCGATTCCACATACTTTAAACAAAAGAAGTTTTGGAAAAACCCTTTCCTCGCCAACAGTCAAACAACGATTATATAATGTGAAAAATTTAACATAGAAAGTCCTATTGCTCACCAACATTCAAACAACGGATGAACAACGGTGGGGAAAAAACTTTAAATTACTCGTTGTTCATCGACACCACAAACAACGAGTGAACAACGCTAAATATCGCTAAAAATCATTTTTTTAAAGACCGTTGTTCACCGACGCTCGAACAACGGGTGAACAACAGACTGAAAAAAGCTATGAAAATAGTCGTTGTTCACCGATGCTCGATCAACAGGTGAACGACGGAGGGAAAAAAGCTTCGAAAATAGCGTTGTTCACCGACGCTCGAACAACGGGTGAACGACCGATGGCCAAGTGGTCAAAGGCGTCAGCGTCTCAAACCAGGGATTCGCGGTTCGAATCCCCGCTCCTTCCAATGTTCCGTTCAGTTCATAGATAGCCGAGCCGGCTGGCCGTGGACCCCGTGAAAGCAATCGAAAGACTGTCTAAAAGTCCTAGATTACTGGGCTATCCACGTAAAATATCGACCCCTACCCCTACAGACTAAGGAAAGCTTTGAGAAAAGCCGTTGTTCACCAACACTTACCCATCGATTTAGTGTTGATTGCAAAAAGTGAACTTTATATCCGTTGATCATCGACGGGTAACAACGGGCTTTCGACGTCTACCGTCGATGAACAACGACTAAACAACGCAAATGTCCCCGAGCGACGGATAATGGGTTAGCAGTGAATTATTTTCAACCTTGCAACGAAACAAATAAAATATTGTATAGCAATTCCAAAATAAAAATTTCTTACATTTTTTAGGATCAAGATTTTTGGCATCCAATTCAATAGCATTGAGATCAACTTGAAGTAGCTGCATTAATTCGTCTTCTGCCATCTTTTGGTTGATTGGTTGGTTCAAAAGAAGTATATTACTTTTATTGATGTTTTATTAGTGTCATGTTTTTCTTTTCATATTGATTGGTTTATACATTTTTGATACTGAAAATGAAAGAATAGAAAACGAAAGAGTGTATTTGAGAGATTCATACAAACGTACCTAAAGCTAGGGGAAATAAAATAAGTTGCAAGAATTTCACTTGTAAAGCTTCCGGACCTATTCGAATTATAATTTCAATTTTTAATTTATAATATCCTCAAGGTAGGGTTTGAAATTTCTTAAGAGCACTTAAATCAGGTATTATTTTGGGCAACATACGTCTATCAACAAAGATACTATCCAAAACACCCCTGATTGAAAAAATAAAAATAAAACATTATTTACAATAATCACCACTTTCATTTAAAATTAAAATATAAATAATTAATTTTTAACTAAAATCAACATCTTTAATAAAATCAAAATCAAATATATTATACAAAAATAATTTAGAAAAATGCTCTAACATTACACATTTTATTTAAATTAAGCAAGAAGGTTGTACTCATCAATTTTATTTTTCAAAGCCTCAAAATAAAGTTATTTGTAACTTTAATAACACCTACTTCTCACAGATCTATGGTGGCCCATGAGGGCCAAGTTAAATTGTTTTGACATTTCTATAAAAAAATTCAAAACAATTTACTTTTCACATTCATTTTTGCAATAGCTTTTAATTTAAGTTTTGAACTAAATTTTGATTTCAAAATTGATCTACTTTCTATTTTCGTTTCAAATTAAAAACGGGTTTGTTTTCAAAAACGATTTCCAACTCAGCCCATCGAGGCCATGTCATTTTAAAATCAATTTTAATTTTTTTTAAATGAATTGATCTGACAGCCCATTGAGGCCACTCATAGAAATGAGTAAATTTCAACAGATAAAGTTTCTTTTGATAATAGAACGAACCAGTTGTTTGTTTTAGGGGGGGTCACATTGGGGAGCCAAAAATATTAAAGCATATGGCGGCAACATGAAAGGGGTTAGAAGTAAATAAAACTTCCCTCTTATTACACTCTTTTTTTTATAAGAACCAGTAAATCTTTGCTGAGGCTCGGCTGTTCTTAATTTTTTGGCACTTTGAGCCTTGAATTGTTCTTATTTTGTTCTTATTTTTTCCAAGGTAAAAAACAAGTTTTGGCTATTTACTTTATTATTTAGAGGATTTTAGAAACCAGGGCAACCAGGGATTCTTTTTGCTATAACTCTCTAACTTCAGCCTCTCCACTGTTCTTAAATTGTTCTTATATAAAAAAGTGTATTTCCTCTCTTCTCAACATTTTTCCTTTCATGCTCGCATGCTGCATATTAAGAAAAAATTCGACTCTTTATTTATGTTCCCCATTGTTTGATGAATAATTTTGTCTGCAAAAAGAAGTAAATTTTTCAAGACAATACAACCCACCAGCCAAACAAAGAACAATAGAAAGGAAAAGCACTGTGACGGAGAAAAAATCTCTCATTTATGGTACCATAGAACACTGGAGTAAAGGATATCATTTTATACTCTCCTAAACATTTGTAAATATGTTTGGGGTCTAAGCACTAAGTTGTTTTGGCCTTGATGGGCCGTGAACTGTAAACAAACCAATAAGTAACCATAGTAACTTCAATCTTTTAAGCCTGTAGGGGTCTGGAGACAAAGCTGTCTTTGGCACTGATGGGCTACGTGAGAAAAGTGATTTTAAAAATAAAAAAACAAAATGCTTTTTAAAATGATATCGAAAAGTAAATGAGAATTAAAACAAAATTTAAAACATTTGTGTGGCCTTGCTGGGTCGTATTTTAAGTTGTTTTTAAAGTCATTTTGAAAACGAAATTACTTTTACATTGATTTTGAAATGAAAGTTAATTTAAATTGTAAAATGAAAGTTATTTTCATTTATAAAAAAAATATTTTTCTGAGTTTTTCAATAAAAAATTACTTGGCACTTATGGGCCACCATACAGATCTATCTGGCAGGATTTTTCAGCCAGCGGGGATAGAAATAACACAATGAAAAACGATGGGGATTGATATTTCCATATCTTTTATGGCTGGGGATCTCAATTCTTTTTTTTTAAGTCAGAAAATTCAGTGAGGATGGGAAAAATAGCATATGTCACAGCGAGGATTGGTTCATCTAATTATTTTCAAAGGGAACAAAATTGTAAGATAATTCTCCAACGGAGACGATATTTTGGCCAATTTTTCCAGTAGGAAGGGGTCCCAGTGGGTCTATGAGAGGGGTGTTTAATAGAAGTTTGGTTGTCCAATTGTAACTAAAATTTTAATTTGAAAGATAAGCTAGTGAGAGATCAATCCACAAAATAAAATATACAGCCTCATTTGAATAACTTAATCAACTCCTCACGAGCAGTGGTCAATTTCTTAAACGCATCTTCTGTTCCAGGAGCAGTACATTTATCGGGATGAATTAACTTAGCAAGCCTTCTATAACTTTTAGTGACATCCTCTTTAGAACAATGACGGTGTACATCAAGACATCCATAATGATCCTTTGCATTTTGTAATTTCCTGATGAGATCTACTTGCTCTTTTGTATACCCTGAAAAGGAGCAAAGATCAAAATAAAATAATGGTTATTTACACAACAATAAGGTCTCAAGATTCTTATGATTCTATTGATAGGACAGATTTCCTTTTAAGATCAACCAGGCCGACTAGAACACTAATTGGAGTTTGGGATTCTAGATAACCCAGGTTTTCAGGCTCTAAACATTGATTTTTTTATATAACTTTTAAATCTCCTGGTTTGGTGAGGCACAGGCTGGTGTCATTCTACGGGACCAGGGGTTGACTTTGGGTTGTTAGAATACTTTACTTCATTTGAGAAGAAAATCCGTAAAATTGTGCATTATAAAAAGAAAAAGAAGCCGATATGAATTTGAAAATCTTGAAAAGAGGTCAAAATACCTAGTGTAATTCCAGCTGATTTTGGTCTTAGACCTGTATCCAGAACCTCAATCACTGCTTTAAACATCATTTGAAAAGCTTTGGTGACTCCATCTCCTGTATTTGCTGAAGTCTCAAAATAATAACAGCCATTCTTTTGAGCCCATAACTTCCCATGACCGTGTTTAACACACCTGTCTGACTTATCAGTTTTATTTGCTAACACCATGAAGATGATTTTCTCAACATCTTTAGGATTTATTATGTAACTTTTAATTTCATTCATCCATGAATCTAAAGCATCTAGTGTATGCTGTTTAGTGACGTCATAAACCAACATGACTGCTTGAGTGTCCTTGTAAAACTCATTCCGTACCTTTTTACAAGAAAATATTAATATGATAAAACACCTGTTATTATATAGAATCATATTCCACTTATGTAAAAAAAACCCTTTTAAATCTAAAGATTTTCAATTTTTGTTACAAAGTGATAACCTCTTTTCTAGAATTATGGAATAGATAAGTAACAATTTACAAACAAGTCCTTGGAAAATTCAAAGAATGTTTTCTGGCACAGAGATGATTCTTTAAAAAATGACTCTCGAAAGAATAATGGCCAATTTCAATTTGACAAATATAAATTAATTAATTATGTGAAAAACGTAAACAATGTCAGGTATACTACTGATAATACTATATGAAAACATTTAACCTTGTGTAATCCTAGATTCTGTATTCACTTTATGCCCTCAAAAGGTGTTAGGTTTAAATAATATGAATAAAAGGTTAACTAACCTCCTTGAAAGCTGCATGCCCAGATAAATCAAATAAATTGACTTTTAGTTCTTTATCATCAACATTGATATTTGAAACACCAAAATCAACACCAATTGTTGGTAAATACTTATTGACAAATCTTTTCTCACAGTATCTCTTTATCAAGCATGATTTCCCAGTTTCTGTATTCCCTATACTTAGAACTTTGATTCTAATTGATTTCATTCTGCCATGCTGTTAGTTTTAGAATAGAGAGAATTTTAATTCAGACCATGATATTTTGGAACAATGTCAATTTTGGAAGGACAGTATTTGTTGCTGTAATACATATTACAAGATGTCTGGTATTGACTTTTCACCAACCCTCCTAGAAATTTTGAATGACCCCTGGAAGTTGAAATTATATGTGAAGAATTATTTTTACTTTAGCGTATAATCAAAGCCTAAACAAAGTTTTTTGGGAGAAGGGGGTAGGGGTATAATTTGTTAATGTTCTTTTGTGGCAAAGAAATTTTCACCAGAAAAATCAATTTTAGAGAAGTTCATTCCATGCCAAATGTTACTTCACCATGTTTGTTTTTAATCAATCCCCTTTGGCTGTTTTGAAAACCATAACACACGACCCAATGTTTATGCCTTGGGTTTTCTTTGTTTGGCGGCTCGCGCGGTCTGCATACGGCCGGTTTTTTTCTGTCGCTTTATATTATGGAGATGAAAATTCCGGGATTATGGGTGAAAAAGTTTAGAAATTATTTCTGTTATTTCTTAAATGTAAACTATGCGAGTCGTATAGCTAAAATAAAGATAGCTGACGAAACAACGATGAAATATTTATATACAGCAAGCAATGGGAGGAGAAGGGTTGAATATTTTGAGATCAAGTTTGATTGCCATGGCTGATATTATTTGAATGGGGGTAGGGGTTCGAAATCAAAACGTCCATTTGACATTTTCCGTGGAAAGTCTGAATTTGGAAGGCTCCCCCAATGTCAATTGACGTTTTTCTAACCTAAAATGGATTTGCGAGTGCAACAAATTCTCACAATTCACCCAAAATTCCTCTCAAGTTTTCACCCTTTTTCACTTATAGTATCTAGGGATCATTTTGATAGAAAATAATTTACCAAATGATGTTATCAGCGTGTCACGTGACCAGAGATAGGCAAAAAAAATTTGAAAACAGCAATTTTTTGCCATTCAATGGTAATTATTTTATGAAAAAATGATTTAAACCCATTCATTCTTCTGATAAATGTTTAGCACAACAGTATCTACTAACTGAAAAAAAAATTGTTTGATTAGCCCTCATAGAAAAATCATAATGATTGATAGAAGTTGTAAAAAATCCCATTTTCGGTCTTACAGATTTTGCTTGCAAAAATTTTTTTAAGTACTTTTGTAAACAAAACTTTTTACTCAAACAAGCTTTTTTTACGCAGTCTTTTGCAAACAACGCGCTATCCTATCTTCTTTGAAAGCTGTTTAAAGACATCTCTTTATTTCCCGCCAAAACATCACAATTTAAAAAATAAATCAGGGACCGCTATGCAGTCCTCTGGGAAAAAATGACGGGTCCAAAGGGACCGCAGTGCGGTCGCATGGGACTGAAAGGGTTAAAGCGTGGCACTTGCTATGGTTATTCACCTTGTCACAAAGCAATCGAAAAGATCAAACCTATCGAACTATAATTGAATACTGATCAAACATCAATCTAACAGTCATCAAACTTTAACCAAATTTTTTTTATTTGATTACTGTTCGATTTGGAACTTTTATTGTTCCATGAAGTTGGATTAGTTGTTTGGGTAATAAAAAAGTGTAAAGCATGGTTCAAAAGCATAAGCCTCATGGATAAACCTTGAGCATTGATAGGTCTAACAAGCAACTTCGTTATTAAGAAAAGGTCGATGAAAAAACTGTCTACTGTAGAATAGTCTGAATCGCATACCTCTATAGATATACTTCCTATATACCGGGTGTGGCACAAAAAAGTTTTGCTCTTTGAAACTGATTTTCTTGAAATCTAAAAACTTTAAAAGAACCATGCCTATTTCATTGGAAAGAAGAAAGATAAACTTAAATTTTGATGGGTCATTTATTAAATTTGCTTCATTAGATCAAAAGTTATGCCTAATTGAATAAAAAAGTTAAAAAAATCATGTGAAAGCTAACTGCGCACATGCGTATTTTTAAAAAATCAGCCGACTCATGGAAGTGAAACCTCATGTTTTTTTAATTTTTCAATATTTCGACCACCAGTGATGCTTTTGAATAATGTGACAAATTCAATTTCATTATAATGGCTGAACCATCATATATGTATGTATAATATTTTTTGTAACCATGTTTAAACGGTTTTTTTAGAACGTGTTAAAAATCACTTGCTCCGGAAGCACCGGAAGAGCTCCGGAGAGAAAAATAGTATTTTTGAGCTGCTCAGGAAAACTTTGGAAGTTTCTGGAGCACCGGGAGGGTCCTATCCTTTTAGCATCCCAACAAATTGTAATTGAATAAAGGTTTTTTTCTCTTGTTGAGGAAAAGAAACTATAAAAAAATTGAAAGAAGAAACCATTGTAAAGTGAGTTTTGAGATACAGAGAAAGTTTGTACCTTGAAACCATTAAAAATGAAGAAAATGTTATAAAAATTTATTAAGTTTCCTTCCAATTTAAAGATCTATCACCAAGACATCTAAGAACGTATCCCGAGTTTATCATTCTACAACTGCAATTTGAGCTTTACTAAGCTCATTTGACGTCAATCGATACTTCGATTATCAGCCGGATTGAGAGAGAGTGATATACGAGTGAAGGTAGAGAGTCTATCACCATATTTCCCTAACACCCTACCTGGTCAGTTAGTCACACTAGGAAATCTAGCTTTCAGAAAAAACAACATCAGTCATCTACAGGATGTATTTGCACAACAAGGATGAGAGTTACCTGAATGAAATTTGCAAGACAATTAATTAAAACTTGAAAGTTTGAAACAAAATAAAACGTGCAGCAGCCAAAATCAACCAACCAAAATTTGTCATTCAATTCCCGAGACAGCGCTTTGATTTTTAAGGCCTTGTTTATACGCTAAAGTAAAAATAATTCTGGGTCATTGTTTGAGGTCCGGCAAAATTTCGCCTATCCGGCGGTGCGCGGATCTAGGTGGGTTCCGCCTCCCCCATAGATCTTTTTCTTGTGAAGTTGATCTTCAAATTAGTTTTCAAGGTTGGCTTGGCTCAAATTTTTTCAGCTATGGCTCAATGTTAATTTCATTAAAATGCGCCGGGTTATTTTTTCATGAATCCCTTTAGAAGTTTTGCGGCGCATTTTTTTGCTTGAGAGTCAAGTAACAATATAGCGCTTTCGCAGCATTAATCTTTGATATGCATTTTGGCAGGATGCTAGTGTGGCTAACTGCTGGTAGTGCTTGGGATGATTCGAAAACACAGTCCATTGCTGTGCAAGTCTGTGATCGAAACCTTCACACTACCAATCTAAGAACTACCAACTGAAATTATCTCCTCTAATATTTGAGCCTGACTGAGTCTGCCGGGGCCGGGTCTGCGAAAAGCCAAAACAAAAAAACTCAACTCCAGCCAAAGTTCTCGAAACCGACAAAAATATGAGAAATAATTCATCACAGCAGCATGGTTTATGCTTTACGGAATGATATACCAATAAGGCCAAACTAGAGATATGAACTCTTGTCCAGAGTCAGTTTTTTAATGGCTAAAACTTGAGAAAAAAAACTTACAAAAAATGTGACTTTATAGACTCTTTTTTTGGTCCCCCACTCTTTTTTTAAAAAGTAGCTTTGGGAAACTTAAGAAATCTTCCAGAAAACCAAAGAATCCTGCTCTCTAACAAAGAACAAAGTAATTTTGACATACCTGATGCTTTATTGTAGGCTATAAGAAAATTTTTCCACTAGAGGATGAGCAGAAGCCTAAAACTGTAGAAATAAAGAATGAAAGAGAGTAATCGCAGAAAGATCAAAAGTCTGAAAGTTGTTTACGTGCGGTCTCCAGGTGCGGTTAAATCCTGACAATGCGGATCTATTGCCATCTTGAATGCGAGAATGCCATAAAAGAAAGGATGGTTCAAAATCAGTTTTGGGGGAAATATTCTTAGCGCATTTCCGGGATCCTTTTTTCAACTGTATATTATTAACAAAAACTACACTACATTATAATAAAAATAAAACGTAAACACAAAAGAGTTTTATATGTACAATTAGAATTTCCTGGGTCGTTACCCGTACTGTAATTTTCTACTTATATATATTGTTATATTTTTTCCCTTATATAAAATATTTACAATCACAGATTCTGCTCGCAGAATTTCAGACTCTCAAGGTTATCTAAGATAACCTTTCGCGATCGCGAGCCTCGCACGCACCGTATTGTTGCGCGAAGGAGCGAAAAACAAAGTTTTGTGCGAATTGCACGTGTAATCTCATTAACATTACAGTCCCGTTTGTCTGCGATTAATCCCGCTAAACGTTTGTAGAACACCATGCATTCTTTTCCCATTGCTCCATTCGTGGAGAAGACTAGGGGAGTGAATGTTCCATTTTCAACTTGAAGTATTCTTTCGTTGTAATGTCTTTTTTTTCTCTTTCTCGTTTGTTTCATAGCACTTTGTAAGCTCTTGGCTTCGGTATCTCTGGGCTTGTAGGTCAAAGACCCTTATGTCAAAAAATGCCCGTTGACCCCTTGTCCAAAAGCTAACAGTGCTTACGTCGAGTCTTGCTTCTTTCGATTGGTTTCCTCTTGTTTCTTCGCCTTCCTGGATTTCTGATAGTATCGGTTCAACTTTAACGTCTTTGCATACTTCTTCTAACATCTCGGTAGTGATATCACGCAGCTCATTATGCCTAAGAGTGACAAAACCTCCTTTTTTACATGACAGAGCATGCGCAACGTCGAAGGTTGCACCACATGCACATTTTGATGGCATCTTGTCTAGTTTCCAACCGTAGCGCAATCGTATAGCATCAGTAAACTCGTTTCTAGAGAGGTCCAATCCATGTTCTTTCAATGGCAAGGTCGTCAGCCAGTTGGATACGCCTTTTTGACCGTTCGCAAGGGTACTCTTCTTTTTGTCGGGTGCCATTGATTGAATGAGATAGTCGAGTTTTTCTTTTTGACGATCTGACCTTTCTTTTGTGATTTGATATTTGGTCGCTGGATTTTCAATTTTCTCTTTACCAAGAATTTGATTTTGGTTGTCGTTCGTCATTCGTTGGGAATTATTGAACTCTTCTGATGCTGTTTCTACAAACATCTTCAATCCCAAGCCACCGAGTCGTGGTGGAAGTGAGAGAAGCTGGCGTTCATCGTCACTGACAAGTCGACCACCCGTGAGAGCAGGAATCAAATGGTGTCGTATCACCTCATCAACCGGTTGCAGATATTCTTCGATGTCAGGAACTGTCCTCAGGAAGTACGTGAGTTTGTGCTGGTAACCTCCAACGAAACAGGCGTAAGCAGACTGGGGTTGACTGACAGCAATTTTGGACAAAAGTGTGATCTCGTTTACCCAGGTCAGAACTTTTTCCGCGATGAACGAATCTTTAAACTCTTGGCTGCCAATTACTGCACCAAGATGCTTCGATCCTTGTGTTGTTATTTGGATATTGGTACCTTGAAAAGCTTTGGTTGCTTCTGCAATTTTCTCATTCTTTACAATGAGCCACGATTTAGTGGGTTTCGGATGGTAGCCAAACAGTGGACCTTCAACACTTAATTTGTCCCACCAGCTTCGAAGGTTGCCGATGGATCCAGCAGCTGTCAGATCGTCAGCAAACGCAACTTCTTTCTCTGATCTTGATTGTGGTTTCATCGCCAGTTGATGTAGAAGGGGTGTCGTTCCTATTGCATATACTGCCATACCAAGTGGGTCACCTTGAGTGGTACCTTCAAACGATTTTAGTTCGCCACCACCGATTACGAATAGCTTAGCTGATTTGGAATAGCAGTTTCGAACGTAGGTTGCCAATAAGGGACAGGTGATACCAATGTTGTGGAGGAAAACAGCTCTATTTAGGCTGTTAAATGCATTTTCAGCGTCAACCAGAAGTACTGCGTCTGTCTCTGCCTTTTCAAACATTGATCGCATTGCATGGATAGCAGCCTCACTTCCTGATTTCTGTCCACACATTTGTGAATTTGGAACTGACTTTGTGATGTCTGCTTTAAGGACACTCATGACAACTTTGCCCATTATTCGTCGTAGCACTTCCCCGACGCCTATTGGACGCACACCGGGCATCTTGTCAAGAGGAATTAATCGAGATGCCATTAATGATTGTAAGGAATCGTCCATGATTTCATTGGTGCATAGATGACGGATGACTAAGGAGAGAGCGGTTCTCAGATTTCGTCCTGCTTCTCCAAAGCTTCTAGATGTGAGAATATGGCGCCAACCATCAGCATCTAGCCCCGAAGGACCCGATCCGCCTTTGGTAAGCTGGGCTGCTTTGTAAATTAGATTTTCATCAATCACCTCGAAGACAACCGGTTCTACTTGTAGAAGTGGACCTTGGAGAATAGCGGATTCGTCTGCTGGTTTCGCACGTGGATGCTTTACTCGAAGCTGTTTGATGGTATTGTCGTCCAATGGGAGTACACCTCCGCGCATGTTGTTGGTTAGTATCTTGATTGCTCCATTGACGTTGCCTTTTTGCATCATGTCTCGAAACTTTCGTGAGGTAGTGGCGAGGTCTTTCTTCTTATACGTTGAAGGAAGGCGCTGCTGTATAGTTTCCGCTTCTCGGAGAAGTTGGTGAAAGTCTCCTTTCTTCCAGATTTTCATTCTTCTTTCAAGCGCTTGGAGGTGATCTTTACTCTTTGACGTTTTTGATGGCTTCTGCAGAAGAAGTGCTGGCATGATTTGGATGGCGGTGAATGCACAGCTTTGGAGTGGAGTTTTCTCGGCGAACGCAGTCAACAGCTTTGTGATTTCTCGAATATATTCTTTTCCTTTAGGCAGCAGAAAAAGATTCTTCTTCCATGTTACTATTCTTTGGTAGCACATATCCATGTCCCGAATGGCCTCGGACCCATCAACGTCACTCCAGCGGAATGATTGGATACTTGGACATATTGGATGATTATTTGGAGGGTCGGGTGGCGTTGGTGGTGTTGGTGGATCAGGAGGTTGCTTTTTGTTCGCCCCTGACATTTCTTCTGACGTCACTTTTTGTTGATTCTCTTGTGACGTCACTTCTTTGCCAGTTGGACTTGGCTTTGTAGTGACTTCCTTTTTGCCTTTGCAAAATTTTAGGTGATATTTCCTTCCACCTTCAGATTTCAATTCTTTGTCGCAATTTCCGCATGGGTATTTCTTATCGAGTGGTGGGAAAGGTTGCAAGAAGGGTTGCGAGGGAGGTAGTATTTTATCCTCGGGCATTTGCTCATCTCTTCCCTGTTCTGTTAAATCTCTTGATTTTGGGTAGAGATTCGAGAACGACTCTCCAGTGCCGATTTTGTTGACTTGCTGTGGTGGAAACACTATGAACTGTCTGATCGGTGGTCTGCTATCTTTCTGTGTTGAGACGATGTTGATGTCATCTTCCCTGCATCCATTAGCCATTTCTTTTACACGTAAACAATATCCCTATTTGTCGAAGGATAACTGTTTTAAAAAGAAAAGATCAGGAACGAATGCAGTGGTATATCTAAGGTGTATTCTAGACTCTTCACTCTGTCGGAGAGACGCGTCTACCTCCTGGCTGCAGAGGATTTTTCTTCTGGCTATATATTCGAGCCAATCAGTCTTTTTCAACTGATCTTCTGCACCCTTGACTACAGGCGTCTTTTCTTCGAGGTACTTGTTCGCCCTCACGCTCAGGCTACCTTGACTGCGGTAGACTTTTCTTCGGGATTTTTCGACCCTGTCTAGCACCTTGACCTTGATTTCGGCGGTATTTTCGATGGCGTTGATCAACAGTTTCTTCACGGAACAGGAGTTGCAACCTCAAATTACCAGAATTTCCGCTTTTTGAAAGGTAATTTTCAATTTTCTTCTTCCGTTGTCAGAGTACGTCCGCCATCTTTCTTAACCGCCATTTTTTTTTTTATCTCACGCTCTGAAAACAATTAAAATGCTAGATCCTATCCATCGGCACGAAATTTAAAAAGTCAAATTTTTGCTTCACTTTTTTTTGCTGGAGAAAGCTTAAAGTTGCCTATCTAGCCCTTCGGGCTTTACATATATCTGTGGTACCAATTCCAAAAAAACTCCAATCAAAAATGGCGGATATAGCTTGGTCCAGAGATATATAAAGGTCAGTGGTGCGTATTGCGTCGTGCCGTGTAGACGTCAGCAACAACACCGACACTGAGCCTGGCTACCGTGAGTATCACACAGCTCGAACAAATAGCTCTCTGATGAACTTGGTCTTTTTTAAGTACCCAGGGTATAGGACTGACCACCCAGCCAACAAGTTGAAGCTGCTTATCTGATATTCCCATGGTGAATTAGAGGCTACCCATGCTGCTAAAAAGCTCTAAAGGAGAGGGCCCATTTCCCATCAAGGAGAAGAATGATAGTCGATCTTTGATGTACCACACCCCGAGTCGGGTTTATTAACTACCCTTGCGTTTAAAGCTGAAAATATTTCGGTTGGACCCGTCATCCAATCGCCGAAAATGAGGACTGGGTCCAGGCCTTTCACTGCAAAATCCTTGATTGATTGCGACAGTGTTTCAAAATTCCGTAATCTTCTAGATGTTGAAAACTTTTTCAACCTTGAGAGCTTTACGAATAAAAATTTCTGCATCGGGGTGCCAGATTATATATAATTTGGATATATCCAAACGTAGAGTGCGGAACCCAGTTGGCGTGAATTTCACTTTTGGCACTAATTGGACAAAATCAATGGCGTTTCGGAGAAAAAGAGGTTCCGAGTCTTAAAGGGGGTATCTTTTAGTGACTTATAGAGAAAAAATTAGGAATAAAAATCCACCATAGCAGTTAGGGTACACAACTTTGTAACAGTACTTAGAAAAATGCAAATTTTAGAAAAAGTTTTATTATTTTTACCCAGCAAAATATACTCTGCCGACATGAATAAACGGGAATCTTTATGTGCTCACGCCAACTGGGTTCCCACTCTACATTCAACAATCAAATCACTTTCATAAAATGTACGTGATAAATTTTAACAAGAGGACGCATCGGTGTGATGTGTTGACGATGTGAGTTTTTTTAAGGGGGTTAAGAAAAGGTTAAGTCTTGAAGTTGGAGAAAGGTTGCTTTTAAATGAATTTTTGGCTTTATCACCAACTCTTTGACGAAAAAGTTAGAAAGTATTTTCTATCTAAAAATAGTCTTCAATTTAAAGTCCATTCACTAGTGTGCACTCTTACTCTTGGAGTAATCCAATTGAATTGTTTGTACCACAACAGTACCGTATTGTTTAAAAATCAGTGTTGTATGCAATAGACTATTCCATATCTCCAACATTGGAAAGGGCTGGATCAGTTGATCGATCATGGTAACGTGAGTGTGCTTGTTTTATCTATCCACTTCGTCCACTTCGGATCACCACAAAACCCTCAGTTACGTTCACATTACGACACTTCCGTAAAAAAACTTTACGTAGTTCAACTTTCTTTCGTAACGACTTCATTTCTCAAAATCGCAATGCAAATTTATAACGAGCTTCGCTTGAGCTCAGTGACCATCGCATAAAAAACATTCGAAGCAGCTGTTTTAAAATCACACCTTTGTTCGCGAAAAACTACGTAGCTCCATAGCGCCATCATTGAATAAACAAAACATTACGTAGCTTTGGTACCATCTTCGTTGGGAGGCAATGACATTCCCATGCTTTGTAAAATATTGGAGACTGGACCGGCCAACCCGTCTTGACTTTGAAAAGATTCCAAGAAATTCCGAATTAGATTAACATCGTAATTCAGACCTTCCTCGCCCTCCTATAAAGTAGAAAGCAAAATTTTTGTATGAATTCCTGGTTTAGTTAAAATCCTCCAAAGTTGCATTATATAGAGTCGATATTTTACGTGGATAGCCCAGTAATCTAGGACTTTTAGGCAGTCTTTCCATTGTTTTCACGGGGTCCACAGCCATATGAACTGAACGGAACATTGGAAGGAGTTGGGATTCGAGCCTTAGACCACTTGACCGTAGCTCAAAATAAAATCAATACATAAACAAAATATCAATAGATAAACAAAATATCAATAGATAAACAAAATATCAATAGATAAACAAAAACTACCTGTATAAAGCATATTGGAAATCAATCCCTTTAATGAAATGATTTTTTTTTCGATTTTAGAAAAATAAAGGCTGGCTTCCACTTTCGCGCGACATGAGAAAACCTTTTGACGTTTTTGTAAGGTCATTGGTCGGTTGAAAAATGAAATAATTCCATTGGTCGAAATTGACGTAACGAATGAAAAAAAAAGAACTTCCTTCAACTTTTTTTTGTTCGCGCGAAACTTTTTTATGACGTAATCTTTTTTTCAAGCAAAAAAGGTTAAGAAAAAACTGTCGCCCATTTCACGCGAAAGTGGAGAACAGCCCTAAGTTAGGGTTGCTTGGGTAATCAAACAACAAATTGAGTTCTTCTTACTTACTTTTGATCTGATAAAGATATCCTTTGAAATAAAAACAGAGAAGAGACCTCTTACCTGACTTTGGAAGCTTCTTGGTATACTGGTGCCCTTCAACTCATCATCCATGGACCCTATGACGTCATAAAAACCACTTTCGTCACTAACATCATTCTTATCGATGACGTCATCATCTTTGCACGTCACAAAATCGTCATCTAAAGAAAAAATGAGAAATACTTTTAATTTGAGATTTTTATTTTAGTATCAGCGTCCTGCTAAAGGAAAAAAATCATTTTTGAAACTTTGAACTTTAACCCTTAGACCACGAGGGACGCGTATATGCGTCGAAAACAAGTCAAAATACTGAGTCTCAGACTTGAGGCCACATCTCCTGACCACTTGATTTAAAGGGGCATAAACCGAATGCTTTTAGAAAGAGTATAATAATAGCTTTCCAATGGTACCAAAATCATCTTCTAAATCAAAAGCTAAAAGCTTTTATGGCACTTTAAGTTTTGAGTTTCAAAAAAAACAGCACGCACAGGCCTTATAAAATTGGTCGAGTGACATGTTTAAGGAATCATCTGTTATTTCCAAGAGGAAACCAGTGACAACATTTGACATGATATAACAACATAAAAGCAACTAATAGAACAGACTTACCAATGCTATCGTCATCACTGTCCGAAAATTGGAATCCTTCTTTCACTTTTTCGGACGCGTATTGTGATGGTGGGCCTGGAAAGGTAGAAAGAAAAAATCAATATTAAGAAAATATAAATTTGAGTTTGGTAAAGGTTTATTGAAGGTCTCTTCACCATTTTATAGTGGTCACTTTGAAGGGAAACAAACAAAAAATGAACAAGCAAAAGTCAGAAGAATGCAAAATTTGGTTACAGTAATTAATACAAAAAATTACAAAATACAACTGTTAAAAAACGTGGAATTTTTCTTTAGAAAGATATCTAAGGCTATTATTCGTTCCAATAGTCAGAGCGATTACAAAAATGTTCACTATTTGAAAAACATACTTAAAAGGTTGCTAATATTTTCCATAAAGGCTTTTGGGTCGAACTGTATTTCGTCATCGATGCTGGGCGCCCCCGCGCGTCCACTGTCTTGATTGACATCTACCTCTTGGGGCGTTTCAACGCCCTCATAACTGGAGACTTTATCAACAAATAATTTCATATTATCCACAAGATGTGATAGGTTTTCAACGTCGTTCTGAAAATCAACAAGTGAGGTTTCTTCGGTCAGTCAAATAAATGGCATAAATTAGTACTGTTAAGTATCACACGATTTGATTTTACCTTTCAACAAGATGATATATCTTGATTTTTTTTCAGAAAAAGAAATTGCTAATATGGGGGAGGAAGGGGACCAAAATTATCAATATTAAGGTCAAAACTAGCGGAAAGGCTTTTCGATCTTTTTTCAGGTGCGAAACTATGACAACTATGAGCCGAATTTCTCATTAGCTATTCTTTCCCTCCAATTGCACACATCTCTTCTTTCTTCAAATTCTCCACCCTAACAAAAAATCATACCTTTCCATGTTGTTGATTGGTAGACTCTCTGCCCCAGGCTCCCAACATCATTTGATCAAGTTCTTCCGGTGTAACTGTCATCCAACTGTCATCTGTCAAAACACAAGGAAAATAAAGAATCTAATGTAGAGCCCCCCCCCAAGCGGTTTTCGTGATGGCGTGATAGGGGCTTTTTTCTAGCGTGATTACGTGATTTGGAAATTTTATTTTCGTGATAGAATGATCAGAGGTCAAAACGTGATCGTGATTTGAAAGATTGTTGAGCCGTGACACGTGATTTGGACTTTTTGAAAGTAATACATGATTATCCAAAATCTTTGCTGATTTGAGTGATCGTGATTGAAGACGAAAAATTGCGTGATATCGTGATCAGACTTACCGCTGGGGGGGGGCTCACTGTACACTTTTCTTTAATAAGCATAACGCTTACAAGCATATCAAACAAGATTCAAATCTTGAAAAAAAACTAAAGCATTGGCTAAGCATATACGGAGCCTCAATTTACGAAAAGTCAAAACACTTATTTTAAAATTTACCGGAAAAGAAATCAGAGACAACATTACATTACAGTCATTTCATAAGTTTAGCATAAACAATCAATAACAAATAAGGCTAAAAAAGAATTTTGCAAAGCCTAATGAGGCTCACATAAATTTACAAGGTAATTTACAAATCTAGCCTTACATTGACTTTATCCAGTCTAGATGCAAAAGTCTGAGGAAAAGTTCGGTAAAAGTATATTAAAATGATTTTGAGGATTTGAAATCCCTTTCCAGGTTTCGGTTTCAAAATTCATGTGTGTGTTTAATTACTAAAAGATGCTCTTAACCATGTGAAAGCTATTGTGACTACCAATTAAAAAAAAAATTGATAGGTCGATATTCAACTTTTCAAGCACTTTCTCAAAGTAATCTTTTTAGTCTTATTGAGCATAACTTTTGATCTAATGAACCAAATTTAATAATAGACCCATCAAAATTCTTTGGTTTTTTTCTTTCCTTAATGAAAAAGGAATGGTTCTTTTAAAATTTTTAGAACTCGAGAAAATTAACTTTAAAAAAAGAATTTTTTGTCGCGCACCCGGTATATAATTCTTGCAACCATTTCTAGAACATATTTATTTTCGATGGTGAGTTGACTTGCACGACATGGTTTAAAATATAACAAAATCCGACCTTACCATCTTCGGGTAGAAGTTTGGATGCGAGGTTCTTGACCATTGGTTCGTTGTGACCGACTTCTTCGTATAGTTTCAAAAGGTCTTTACCGAATGAATCAATGCTAAGAATGTATAAAATATATAAAATTGCTTAAGTGGTGTTCACATGGAAACTGATTTTGACAAATCAAATCATTTGTGGGAAAAAAAGCTTTCCATATACAGGGACGAAAACACAGGAATAGAGACAGCTCTTAAAAAAGCAAAACATTGGGCTTTTAAATTTATTTTTTAGCTTGTGTTTCTCCTCGCACGGGTTCGAAGATTTATTCATTCATTCATTCATTTCCTAAAATCAATTCACGACTTGAAACTAACTTGATTTTGATGTGTTCTTTAAAATGTTCTTTTGCTCTGGACATGAATTCTTTGTATTTCTTTGAGCCTTCCATTTCACCCTGGAAAAGAAAAGTCATCATTCTATAAACCTTGATGCTAGATTCAGATCCCCCCATACAAACAGTGTGTATCAATGCTTGTTGATAGTATAGAACAGTTAATGTTAATGATACTGATGTGTTTAATCAAGTTAATAAGTATTTGCATTTTCGCGAATTTTTGCTGTTCTCGCGAATAAATCTCGCGAAATCAATTGAGAAATCAATCCACTTGAAATTTTCAAAAAAAAAAGAAGATTCTAAACGTGAAATAAAATGTAAATTTGGATTCGCAAAGTTAAATCTACGAAAAAAATTTTAAAACGCTGATTCCCGAAAATAAATCTGATTGAAGTAAATTGAAGCATGAACTCCTTATTCCATCCTATCTTAAACATGCTAATGGAAATGAATAAGAAACATAGTCGAGATGAATATTACCTGGAAGAAGTCATTTTTCTTGAGGTTTTCCAAAAAACTTTGCCATTGTTTTCCATGAGGCTGACCATCTTTCTGAGAAATGAAAAATGCAAAGTCATCAAAAAGTGTGAAAACAACAGGCTGTATACAATAATGGACATAGCAAATAAAAATTTAATGGAACTGAAGGATAGAGGCTTTTAACTCGAATCTGGTCAAATTAAGTCGATGAAGCTGGATGAAGAAGTCTGAAAAGTCGTCCTTGTATTATCACAATATCAAAGTGCATACGAAATACCTTTTCGACCCTTCTTACGCAGGTTCTTAGTAGCGTTATTTTTCGTCGCTTGCTTAATAAAACCCAGCGTGAGGGATCGGAATTAAATTAGGGCCGGATGATAAGACGTCTGTTGCATATTAGCGAGATTATGTATCTGGAATTCTCTACGGCTACGGTTAAAATGGTGAGGGAAATGGCGAGTAGGACAAGTAATGGAGGGTGAAAGCAAGTTCAATATTTGACGTACGGCATTATTTCGACTTTGCTTATACGTTGTTTGGTGTTTTTCTCGTACAGAGCAAAGTAGACAACGACAACGACATCTTTGGTGACGCCTCGCATGGGCAACCCCACAACCGTAGCCGTAGAATATCTCCGATACGTAATCCCTCTATTACTGAGTTTGATAGGGGCCTTCACCGAATAATAAAAAGAATTTGCTATGCATCAAACACGGCCTTCACCAGATCATTGAGAAATAAAGTACGTAAATCCACTGACTTGGCAAGGAAGGAAACTCTATTGAAGAAAATTCATTTCGATCTTACCTGACTCATCTGATAACGTGAAAGTAATATCTCAAATCCACATGCCTAAAAGTAAGCAATTCAAAATAAAAATAACTTTCTAGCTTGGCAGGAAATCTTTTTACCACAAAGTGATGATTATTAACCAGAAGTTTGGCAGGGAATCTTTTTATCGGAAAGTGATAATTATTATTTAAGAACCTACGAGAGGTACGATTAAACGTGACAAGAATCCCCTTTCCAATTGTTGATGTGTTTTTATTTATGAAATTCGGTCTGATTCATCTTCCTACAATATAAACATTCTGTTGAACCTTACCAATTTGTATCCGAGTTCTTTCGATTTGTACGTTGTATCATTGGTTGTGGGTAGTTGCCATGGTGAACGACGTTCAGGGACGAAACGCGCCTGTGCGAGTTGACAATATAGATGTTTGGTAAATTTAACCTGAAAGGATGGAGAAGATGAGATCAAATACATTTTCGGCATTCTTTGTTTAACTAGTTTTGGATCCGAGTTACACCTTTTAAGGCTTGATGCTTCGTATGACCTGGATCTTTATTTGAGTGATTAGTCACGCTACGTTTACGGGAACCTGTTCGCAGGCCCTTCAAGAAAATGTCGTAAAATTCTTATCTTCTTCGGTGAAATAAAAAAAAGCTTTTGTCGTGCCTGCCTTATTCCACACAGGATACAAACGCGCCACGATAAACCGTACCACGATAAACCACGCCCTTTTCCTCCTTATTGGACTAAAACGCAATGTATCATTTTTCTGTCGAAACTGCAAACACACAGAAAAGTAGAGTAGAGTACTGAAAATGAAGAACAATTTCAATCATGTTGACTCTAATCAAGAAAAGAAAGTTAATGTTTACAATAATTAGATGTGAAAGATTCGGTACTCGTTTCACTGCCCATACTCTGTACCAGAGTGTATCTCACGATTATCGTAGCGTAGTACACTCTGTGTGCATTGTCTGTTTGAGAAAGATTTTGCCGATGATGATGGCAGCCAAAGCTACGGCAATTGTAAGCAAAGGGATGGGGTCCATGATTGAGTGTCTTTTTAAGCATGTTTTGGCTGCTTTTTTAATGTTTTTGAGCCAAACTAGAAGCTGAAAAGTGACGAAGACATATTCGAAATTGTCTAACAGAAAATTATTTCCCCATTACCTTATATTTTCCATGTAGTTCGCCAAAGAAAAAATATAAACATTTTTTACAAAAGTTATGACAAGAAAACAAACTATATAGCCACTCTACATAGATCAAATGCCGTAAAAGTAATACTAAATTTGAACATAACGTACAGAGATACTCTGAATATATTCGATATTCTTTTGAAAAGAACTGAAGTTAAAACCACTTAAAAACAAGATTCCAATATCAAACAAACAATTTCTCTCTCACGTTCATAAACTCAAAGATTAAAAATGTAAACAAAAAACATTCGATTTGTTTAAAAAGAGTTATTAGTCAGCCCCGGTGACTCTTCAAATCGGTTCGACGATTCTTTTCCCGCTGGTCGTCGTCGTCGTTAAGACTTTCATTTTTAATTCCGATTTCGGATTATTTTCGGGAAACAGGATTTCGGGATTATTTAGCGCGCGAAAATAATTTTTTCTTAGCAAGATAAAATAAGAAAAGAAAAAAAAACACACATAACATAAAAAGAAGCCTTATAATTAATAACAAGAAAAAAAAGAAGAGAAAAGAAATTCTTTTTTGCGTCATATCCAATAGTTAATAAACCAGCCGAGGCTGGAAGGTCAGCCAATAGAGCTTAGCTAGATAGCTTTAATAAGTGGGTTAACAGATGTAAGAGATGCACTGAAACAGAGTAGACTAAATATGTTGAATAATGTACAAAATGTGAAACATTTGATAACTTGATTTAAAATTATGTAAAACAAGCCTGAGAGCTCCTCCAACCCCCCCCCCCACGAGAAGCTCAAAGTATACTTCTCTTTAGCATTGTCCTAGTCCATATAGTACGTACGCAAAGATTTTCCAAATATTTCACACCCTCTCCCCCTTGTACGCAGAGAACAATAGAAATGACTTTTTTTAAACAATAGATGTACGCTTTTGCTGAACCCCCTCTCCCCCTTCACTGTGTACGTACTATATGGATGGCCAGTCTCTGGGTAAATAAATTTTGTAGTTTAGTAACCGTCAAGTTACACAACATGCACACAACCATCTTGAAGACTTTGCTGGTCGCAAATGATAATCGAAAGCAAAACTTAAAATTCACAACTATGCGGGAAGCTCATTTCCCCCCGTTTTGCTTTAAACTCGCTTTTGATTGGTCTATGAATTTGGGCGATTGATTTACCGCCTTGGCGGAATAAACACACAACCATAATAAATAAATTCAACAGGGCAGCGGTGTAGCAATTAATTTCAACTGGGAGTCCTCTCTTCTGTGCCAAGCACTGGCAGTGTTTTTTAAACTTTAAAACAATGTTAAATGAAGACCAGATTGATCTGTTTGTTATGGCTGTGCAAGTTATGACGAGAGTGTGCACAGCATGTTGTGTAACTTGACGGGAGCCTGCTTTCTGCAAGTCTGATAAGAGATATCTATAAACTGTTATCACCATTCATTCCATTCCATCATTCAGTCAAAATTTGCGCCAAGGTTAGAAAAGGTTAGAAAAACACAATCTGCGTCCGGAACTGCGTGAAAAATAGTTTGATCAATTTCAACAAGAACTGTATATTAATATTAATATAAATGATCAAATTCCAAAGACCATTTGTCATAATTTTGCAAGTCCAATAATAGGAGATGTGATATCATTCATCATTTGGCCTGTCATCTGATTTACGGTTACGAGCTGGAGAGTCGGAAAGCTTTTCCGCTGCTTTGCTGGATTTCCAATGTTGACCTCTGCACGCTCTGTGTTTAAAAGTTTTCAAATCGAAGTAGAGAGCCGCATGCTAATGGAGAGTAAACCTTAAACACCAATTTATCCACGTTTTCTCAATTTTAAAATTCAGATCAGTCCACACGAATTCCCTTTCAACAAGATGTATAGCTGCTTCTTAACAGAAAAATATTTTCGACTGACCGGCCGAACGACTCCCACTTTTTAAAGTAGAAATGACGGGAACCAAACAGTTTTTTGCGATTCGCCTTTATCACAAACACGTCGTCCAAGTCCAAAAAAGCACGATTGCATCCAGTCTTTATATCAAATTTATACAGTAGCTGAGTAGGTATAAAGTGAGAGTTTAAACACAATGGGTATTGTTTAACATGAATAGAAATGAATGGGTATTGTTAACATGAATAGAAATGAATGGGTATTGTTAACATGAATAGGAGAGTTTGAACACAATAGGTATTGTTAACATGAGCAGAAATGAATAGGCATTGTGTTTACTTTATCTCAATAATATTAAAACAAAAGGGGTATGGATCGAACTAAAAATGAATGGCTATTGTGCTCAAGATGTCTATAAGCAGAAATGGATAGGCATTGTGTTAGCCCAAAAATGAATAGGCATTGTGTTAGAGCAAAAATGAATAGGCATTGTGTTAGAGCAGAAACGAATAGGCATTGTGTTAGAGCAGAAATGAATAGGTATTGTGTTTACTTTAAGTCGTTAAATTTAAAACGACGAGGTATGAGTAGAGCTGAAAATGAATAAGCATTGTTTTATATTGCGCTTTGATTAAAACACTAACATGAACAGAAATGAATAGGTATTGTGTTAGAGCAGAAAATGAATAGGTATTGTGTTAGAGCAGAAATGAATAGGCATTGTGTTAGAGCAGAAATGAATAGGCATTGTGTTAGAGCAGAAATGAATAGGCATTGTGGTTAAGGCATTTGGAGTAGAAATGAATAGGTATTGTGTTTACTTTAAATCGTTAAATTTTAAAACGACGAGGCATGAGAAGAGCTGAAAATGAATAAGCATTGTGTTTTTCAGTTGTGTACCTTTTTAAAGTAAATCAAGATATAATTTTTGCGCTTTGATTAAAACACAACCTATAAAAGGGGTTCGAAATACCGTTTTCCCCTCAAAATATTTGCTGAATCCCGGAATCCCGAAAATTGAAAAAAATAATAACACCGTCACACCGGTTTGTACAGGTTCAAATACCGGCATAATGACAAAAAAATAAGGCCAAACACCGTCACCGTCTGATTTTAAAATATCGTTTTCCCGTCTTTTTCTTTGTCAATCCCGTAATACCGTACTAAAAAAGGGCCAATCCCGTCACACCGTAAAAGTACACCCCCCCCCCATAAAAGGATGAAAATTGCTCATGTTTTTTTCTCAGTTTTTACCTTTTCAAAGTTGGAGAGCTGTTAAAGGAATAAACAAAATGGCGACTTATAAAGAAGATACTTCAAACACCAATGCTTTGAACAACATTGGTGTCAAGGCATCATACGGAACGCCGAAGGTGTTCTCCGCATAGCGATATCAGTTAATGATGTGAATTGGAAAAAAAATCCAAGGGATTATATAATCTCAAATGAGGATTAGTTGATCCCAATGAGCGATTAGGTAATCTAATAAAGGGATTCGGTAATCTCTAAAAGATTTACTTGAATCAGGTAATTACAAAGAGGGATTAGGAAATCTTATAATAGGGGTTAGGTGATCTGAGATAAGGATTAGCTTGAATTAGGTAATCCCAAACAGAGATTAGGTAATCCCAAACAGAGATTAAGCGAAGGATTAGGTAATCTTAAACAGGGATTATGTGATTTCCAAAACATATTCACATGGATTCAGTATAATCCCAATTAAAGATTAGGTAATCTTAAACATGGATTAGGTGATCTCAAAAACGATTGCCTTAGATTGGGTAATCCCAAAGAAGGATTAGGTAATCTTTGATAGGGATTAGGTAATCCCAAACAAAAATTAGGTGATAGTCCCAAAATGATTAATAAAACAGACTAGGAAATGTAGAATAAGATCAAGCTAGCTTAGTCCCAAAATCGATTGTAAAGAAGAAAAAAAAAAGAAAAAGACATGAGCGTACTCAATTGAAGAAGAAGAATCCAAGATACTGAAGAGAAACCCGATATCGGATTCCTCTTGCATTTGGACTATAAATTGGCAAGAAAAGATTCCATTTCTTCATAATGTTTAAAACCAAGGGCGACAATGTATGAATGTGACGATTGCGAAAAGACCTTTTCCACAAAAAGCAACTACAATCGCCATGTTGCAAAAGCCCACCCTGAAGAATCTGAAGAGGAAGAAGATGAGGATTATTCAGACAGCGAGTCAATGTCCAATGATGAAGATTCTGATGACGGTGTACAATCTCAAGGGAATGAAGAAACGATAAATATCTGGGAGACCATGTTCAACGAATGCGAAGAGACTGGTTTATCAATTAATGAAATTTATAAATCCAAAATCCTTTTTCTCCGGGCAATGAAAAAGAATATAACTCATAAAGCCATCATGCAAACTTTGCAAAGAATTAGAGACGAAGAAGATATGGACTTTGAGGAAGCATTGGATTTTGCCATTGAAAAACGTCGGTTTTTGATTCATCGACAAATAATTCAATTTTCAAATGATGAAATGAAAGAATGAAACGAATCGATCTCTGTAATGGACACTTGTATTTTCATTAAAACTCTGAATATATTGCTCTCTGATTAGATTATACTTGTATTTTATTTCTTTTATTCTTTGGGTCAATCATTTCACTCGAGGTCAAGCATTTAGCGTAAGGTAGGGTTACTGAAACATCATGATAATATATATGATGCTTTAAGTTTCAGCTACGTTGTTTAAGAATAAACGTAACAGGACAAGTATGTTAGCACTAACAAAAAGCTAGAAGAAATGTATAACTATAAATGAAATGCAGGATCTTGGATTCTTCTTCTTCAATTGAATACGCTCATGTCTTTTTTTCTTCTTTTCTTTACAATCGATTTTAGGACTGAGCTAGCTTGATCTTATTCTACATTTCCTAGTCTTGTTTTATTAATCATTTTGGGACTATCACCTAATTTTTGTTTGGGATTACCTAATCCCTATTAAAGATTACCTAATCCCTCTTTGGGATTACCTAATCTAAGGCAATCCTTTTTGAGATCACCTAATCCATGTTTAAGATTAACTAATCTTTAATTGGGATTATACTGAATCCATGTTAATATGTTTTGGAGATCACCTAATCCCTTTTTAAGATTACCTAATCCTTCACTTAATCTCTGTTTGGGATTACCTAATCTTTGTTTGGGTTTACCTAATTCAAGCTAATCCTTATCTCAGATCACCTAACCTCTATTATAAGATTTCCTAATCCCTCTTTGTAATTACCTGATTCAAGTAAATCTTTTAGAGATTACCGAATCCCTTTATTAGATTACCTAATCGCTCATTGGGATCAACTAATCCTCATTTGAGATTATATAATCCCTTGGATTTTTTTTCCAATTCACATCATTAACTGATATCGCTATGCGGAGAACACCTTCGGCGTTCCGTATGATGCCTTGACACCAATGTTGTTCAAAGCATTGGTGTTTGAAGTATCTTCTTATAAGTCGCCCCATTTGTTTATTCCTTTAACAAGCTCTCCCAACTTTGAAAAAGGTAAAAAACTGAGAAAAAAACATGGAGCAATTTTCATCCTTTTATGGGGGGGGGGGGGTGGTACTTTTACGGTGTGACGGGATTGGCCCTTTTTTAGTACGGTATTACGGGATTGACAAAGAAAAAGACGGGAAAACGATATTTTAAAATCAGACGGTGACGGTGTTTGGCCTTATTTTTTTGTCATTATGCCGGTATTTGAACCTGTACAAACCGGTGTGACGGTGTTATTATTTTTTTCAATTTTCGGGATTCCGGGATTCAGCAAATATTTTGAGGGGAAAACGGTATTTCGAACCCCTTTTATAGGTTGTGTTTTAATCAAAGCGCAAAAATTATATCTTGATTTACTTTAAAAAGGTACACAACTGAAAAACACAATGCTTATTCATTTTCAGCTCTTCTCATGCCTCGTCGTTTTAAAATTTAACGATTTAAAGTAAACACAATACCTATTCATTTCTACTCCAACACAATGCCTATTCATTTCTGCTCTAACACAATGCCTATTCATTTCTGCTCTAACACAATGCCTATTCATTTCTGCTCTAACACAATACCTATTCATTTCTGTTCATGTTAGTGTTTTAATCAAAGCGCAATATAAAACAATGCTTATTCATTTTCAGCTCTACTCATACCTCGTCGTTTTAAATTTAACGACTTAAAGTAAACACAATACCTATTCATTTCTGCTCTAACACAATGCCTATTCGTTTCTGCTCTAACACAATGCCTATTCATTTTTGCTCTAACACAATGCCTATTCATTTTTGGGCTAACACAATGCCTATCCATTTCTGCTTATAGACATCTTGAGCACAATAGCCATTCATTTTTAGTTCGATCCATACCCCTTTTGTTTTAATATTATTGAGATAAAGTAAACACAATGCCTATTCATTTCTGCTCATGTTAACAATACCTATTGTGTTCAAACTCTCCTATTCATGTTAACAATACCCATTCATTTCTATTCACGTTAACAATACCCATTCATTTCTATTCATGTTAAACAATACCCATTGTGTTTAAACTCTCACTTTATACCTACTTAGCTGTACTTTTGTAAACTTTATCAAATCCCAATAACATTATAACAACATCAATTCCCCTAGAGGCAAACAAGAAAAAAATATATGTTTTTATTGCAAAAACTATTAAAAAGCAGCAATAAAAAGTATATATCAAAAAATTCAACATAAACAAAAACTTGAGCAAACGGCTTTAAACCTTCAAAGGATATATAGTCGCGCGGCTGAGGTCGAAAAAAGTGGCTAGAAAATGATTTTCGTGATACTTACACCTCTTAGATTCCACTTTTTTCGATGGAAACTCTCGAATTAGTATATGTAGATTCCAAAATCAAAAAGTTTCCACGATATTATCGTGCAAGTAACGAGTAAATGGCGATTTTTTGCGTTTCCAGGCAAAATTGCAAGGCCTGGAAATTCATGATTTTTGGAGGGTCTTCAAATTAAAAAAAAACCTATATCACATGATAGAGCTAGAGCTCTCAAAACTGAGCGAAAAAGTGTATTACACCAAAGTCCTAACTTCTCTAGATCAAAATTATGGGCCTATTGTGGTCAAAAGGTGTTTAATTTTGCATAAATTAATGCAGATTGTGGGGAAATTCCCCTGTTTTTTCATCAGTTTTTACCACAAATAGGCCCATAACTTTTGATCTAGAGAAGTTGGGACTTTGGGTGTAATACACTTTTTTGCTCAGTTTGAAGAGCTCTATCATGTGATATAGGTCTTTTTTTAATTTGAAGACCCCCCAAAAATCATGCCATACCAGGCCATTTTCAGGCCTTGCAATTTTGCCTGGAAACGCAAAAAATCGCCAATTACTCGTTACTTGCACGATAATATCGTGGAAACTTTTTGATTTTGTAATCTACACATACTAATTCGCGAGTTTCCGTTGTTTTTTTTGGAATCTAAAAGATGTATCACGAAATGAAACGTTTTTCGACCTCAGCCGCGCGACTAATAGAAAAAGAATCCCCTTGATGAAAATCATGTGTTTGATTTGCCGAGTTAAAAAAATAACTATATTTAAATGTATAAATGACAGAAATTGAAGCTTGCAACAGATTTACACTGGAGATACTTTGGTAACAACACTAACTTATCACATCTGACTATCGCTTGAGCCGCCGCCATCTTGAAACTACATTATGATCTGTAAAAACAACGCACGCTAAAAGTACGCAAAAAATTAACCCGATCGGAAGAAAGTTTAGAAATCAAAGTGAGATCGGAAAATCGGATTTTTTTTTTGCCGTCTTATGATGATGCTGATGATGGAAGAAAATTTTACCTATTTGAATGCTCAGCTTAGGCTGACCAATAAAAGATGTTTTTGCATTGTAAATAAAGAGAGCTAATTATAGAGAAAGCATAGATGGAGAAAGTGAGTATATCAAAGAAACTTTTTTTCCTTCGAATAATTTTAAAAGTTATATACTACTTGTAGACGGCATACCGGATAAGTGGGATGGGGGAACCCGGGAACCTAAAGTGGGAACCTAAATGAACACCTGAAAAGAGGGATGGGGGAACCCGGGAACCTAAAGTGGGAACCTAAATGACTACCTGAAAAGTGGGATGGGGGAACCCGGGAGCCTAAAGTGGGAACCTAAATGAACACCTGAAAAGTGGGATGGGGGAACCCGGGAACCTATAGTGGGAACCTAAATGAACACCTGAAAAGTGGGATGGGGGAACCCGGGAACCTAAAGTGGGAACCTAAATGACTACCTGAAAAGTGGGATGGGGGAACCCGGGAACCTAAAGTGGGAACCTAAATGAACACCTGAAAAGTGGAATGGGGGAACCCGGGAACCTAAGTGGACCTAAAGAAAAGTGGGGGGGAACCCGGGAACCTAAAGTGGGAACCTAAATAAACACCTGAAAAGTGGGATGGGGGAACCCGGGAACCTAAAGTGGGAACCTAAATGACTACCTGAAAAGTGGGATGGGGGAACCCGGGAGCCTAAAGTGGGAACCTAAGTTGTTTAATTATTAATAGAATTGAAATATTTTTCTTTAAAAACAAATACATAAAGATAAGAAATATGCAATGAAAGAAAAAAACCTTTTATCATAATAAGAACACCAGTTATTCATACTTTTTACATTACGGTTCGCAAACAATAATGTTGAAAATAAAACAAAGGGAATTTATTTATTCAATTAGCTCCAAAAAGCATGTTTATTTATCAGCAGTTTTATAGTGCATCTTTTTGAAAGGTTCTTTTTATTAAATTGACTTAATTGACTTTAAACTTTAAACTTTAAACCGTCATATCTTCAAATCTAGAAGGAATTAGAAGTTCGTTCATAGCTCGATGGATAACTTAGAGCCTCTTCTTTCTTTTGCACGGATCTAATTTGCTTGGATACAGAATCTAGTAAAACATTATTTACGATCTAGTTTTTGTTCCCTCTTGATGCAATACACATTGTTTTTTATTAGCAGCTCCAATTTTCGGGTCAGGGCTGGGGTCGCTTAGCATTTAACGGATTCTAGCTCGTTTTTCTTTCTGTACCAACCAAACAGTACAGCGTGTGAATACACTTCATTAATTAAAAATGTTTGATAGTAAAATAGAACATATTGCACGGCTTGTCACGTTTCAATACACATAAGCATAGTTCCACGGGGGGGTCACTCAAGGTAAACGACCTACCATACGTGCGGCCCTTTTTTCCAAGCTTCCCAAAGTACACTGTAAGGGTGGAAATGAGCAAAAATGAGAATAAGTGCACTCTAAGGGTTTAAAATTTGGTCAAAGGACTGGCTTTTAGAATTTCATCCGAACAAGTGTCATGTTTTAACACTGGGTAAATTTTGGAACATCAAATATGAACATCCCTATACCATAGCAGGATCTGTTCTAGAACATGTTGACCAAGAAAAAGATCTAGGAGTGATAATCGATAGTGACCTGACCTTTGAAGCCCATATATTCAGTAAAATCAAGAAAGCTAACTCTATTGTTGGATTGATTAGCAGGAGCTTCGAATTTCTCTCACCAGATATGTTTCGAACGCTTTTCATTGCATTTGTCAGACCCCATTTGTAATATGCACATGTAGTATGGTCTCAATCGCTAATCAAACATATCAATGCAATCGAGGGCGTCCAACGAAGAGCTACAAGGCTAGTTAGTTGCTATAGAAACTACTCATACGAAGATCGGCTACGACTCATCAATTTACCTAGCCTAAAGACCAGGCGGCAAATCGGTGATATGGTGGAAGTTTTCAAGAACCTCCACATTTATGACGAGTCTATAAGATCAGAGAAATTTACTCCTCGAACACGACCACGACGTCAGCATGATTACGAGCTTCAAAGGAACTTTGCTAATGACGGTATGAGAGGCTACCAAAGCAACTCTCTTTTTTACAGAAGTGTGAAATCTTGGAATGATCTAGAAGAAGATATTGTTGAAGCACCATCCTTACAAGTCTTCAAAGAGCGTTTGATAAAAGAAAGGGAGAAAAAACTTTATAAAATGTAAAATCAAAAGTTCTGTTTCATAGAGGTCAATAGACCTGCGAAATATATTGCTATAAAAAAAAAAAAATAATAAAAAAAAAATTTAGGTTCCCACTTTAGGTTCCCGGGTTCCCCCATCCCACTTTTCAGGTAAAAAATATGTGCACATCTTTTCAAAATTTTCAAAATTTGAAAAGTAAACACAAATCGCCATTTTCAATAGACCTATTTATTTAAACATAAAGGAATTCTTCTTAAACTACGATAAGACTTGCTATCGAGCAAGTGTTATTTTTCGCTTATTAAAACAGGTGATTCCTCGAATTCAGGATTTTTTCTTCCATTTTTTCGAGTGGTCACATCAAAAAATAGATAAAAATATTTGTTGTTATGACAACAGCTATATAAGCGGAGGTAAATCATTTGGTGTGACCGCACTCTTTATGTATTTGTTTTTAAAGAGAAATATTTCAATTCTATTAATAATTAAACAACTTAGGTTCCCACTTAAGTTCCCCCATCCCACTTTTCGGGTAGTCATTTAGGCTCCCACTTTAGGTTCCCGGGTTCCCCCATCCCACTTTTCAGGTAGTCATTTAGGTTCCCACTTTAGGTTCCCGGGTTCCCCCATCCCACTTTCCAGGTAGTCATTTAGGTTCCCACTTTAGGTTCCCGGGTTCCCCCATCCCACTTACCCGGTAGCCCTTGTAGACAGACTATTTCTTCTATCTGGGTCTTTTATTATTCTCATGGAAAGAGTATAACAACAACGGAATAAATGTTTTTCACCGACTTCTGCTTTGGATACGGATTCCACTATGCACTGCTCTGTTTTCTTCTGAACGTTTCAAGCAAATAGATACGTTCTTTCAAGCTGCTCAGATTTTAACAAAGCCAGATTTCTTATCTGTACTTCCTATTAATCATTCTAAGCCTTCTAAGCATTTTGGGCTGACTTTCCAGCGCAGCTGGTTTATTTTGCAATGGAATGTCTTCATTTAGAGCTCTCTTTTATTCAAATTACCAAAAAATAAAAAGCCAGCTATGTTATGAAAACACTTTTTTTGGACAAACTTCTATACTTTCGCTGACAATTCTGACGGCCATTTTCTCTTATCGCCTCCGATTTCTTGCCAAACTCCAACAGCACTCCATCGCAGCGGTTGGTTTGAAAAATCTCAAATAAGAAAAGACAATGACAACAGACCCTCTACGGCAATAAATTTTGAAATTAGCCGTAGATATCGGGTTTGTGTACAGACTACACTACCCACACCCTAATTCCCCGTCCTTTTACGTGTTTTTATGAATTTTAGAAGACGTCTAAAATTTTAACTTACTCTTGATAAAGCTTGTTTGTTTGGTGTGAACGATGGTAAGCTTTTACAAGTCTGAAAGAGAAAAAAATCGTTAGCTCAATTTCGATGCAATGTCTTTTCGGAGCTTTAATGGATTAGTAAAATAATTATACCTGACAACTCAGATACTCAAGACTGAATATAACTGATTGCTTTTATTACATGTTTTTTTATAAGCATACAAAAATTCGAAAACAGGTTCGGAGATGCTTAGGTCGAGGGCTTCACAAGGCTCAAAAATGCTTATAAGGATGCTTATATCCCAAGCAAAATTTTAGAAAAATTCCAAAATCCTTAAAATCCCAGCCAAAATGAGGAAAATTCATTTTTCGTAGGCTAAGGTAATGCTTAGCCTAGATATGCTTATAAGTGCAATGCTTATAAAAAAAACATGTACAAATGACCAGGAAGGTCATTTTGAAATCAAGTTCCGGATTCAAATAGAAATTTTTTAGTCATTTTTTCATTCGACAACAGTACAGAATACCACTAGTGTTTAGTAACCTTACTTTGATATCGATATGATCTCTGTTATAAAACGCTTCAACTGCGGCGGCTACAAGTGCGGGTTGTTTGTGAAGCATATAGATAAGCTCTAACGGTAGGTAACAGTGGGCATGATGAAAATCTTTCTGGATTTTTGATGGATAGCTAAACAGAAACGATCATCATCATCATCATCATCATTTTAAAGCACCTATCTCTGAAATAAAGAGTAGAAGTCTATCTAATTGATCCAGTCAATCCAATTAATGGATTTAAAAAGTATGTCTCGAAATTCTTCAATAGATTGCTGCAGCTTCTCTACGTTAGTCCCTCAAAGATGTCACGGATGTCTTTTGATTTGATAGGGGCGATGGTGACCATTTCAGTTTAAAAAGTAACCGTGAATCAGTTGTAAAAAACTTTTACATAATATTAATAAAACGACTTTCAGCGACAATTTCGATCTTCAAAAGTAACCAAACATTTTCATCAAGAAACACCGTATTTAAACCGTATTTAAAGAAAAGCTTTTATTTTAGTTCTAACATCAGAAATGCTGATACAAAAAAAATGACCTACTCTTTAATTCTTGCATTTAGACATTCTTGTATCTTTGGACACGCGCACGTTTTAGCTTCATCATCGTTTGTTAGTATTTTGAATGCTTGTTGCAAGGTAGGTTTCCCTGTCGGATATATGGTCACTTCAGAGGGGTTGGATGGAAAAGGAATTAGGTGTAGATTGCCATTATAGATAAATACCTAAAATGTTGAAGTGTAGAATAAATTAAACTTTTCACTAATTTCGTAACAGATATGACCTATTCAGTCAGTATTGCTAACAGATACAATGACTGTGATATGGTTTTCTAATTGGCTTCAGTCAAATTGTTCAAAACGCGTTATACTGTTCTGTTGGAAACGAAACAAACAAAAGCGAAGGCGACTTGGCTCTTATGTAATGTCAGATCCTTTTGCAGAGCTTACGAGTCAAGAACCCAGGCTTGAAGAGACCAGACGGTTGTGATCACCCGATCTTTATTACACTACACTTTAAATATGCGTTGCAGTGAGCCTACTAATAAATTTTGTTTAAAACAAGAGAAGAAACTAAGGCTTTTCGTCTGAGACGGAAAACGGATTTTACATTAGCAATTTAGCACAAAATGAAATTTCGGTGAATTATATAGAATTTTGAGACGTATTTAAACCTTTATTTACTTCACTAAAACGGAAATCCGTATGAGACGGAAGAAGTTCGAACACTGTCATAATAATATCAGTGCAGAATGAACAATCTGTTGTGGGATAAGCCTCACCCATCAAACATAAAAACCTCCCAGTTCCACATATATAAACACTATTACTAACAACTCACATCAACAGCACATCCTACCAATAACCCTATACCTTGATATTATGTTTGACTAGAGGTTTTCAGGATAAAACTTTGGGTTAACATTATTATAAAGCAAATACTGATACATTGACATCAATCAAACATCTTAATTTAAAAAGATAGCATGCCCTATCACACGTCAAAATTAGCAAAACCCAGATTTTAGGAGTGTGATTGATTGACCACACGTTGGAAGTTTTCAAATGACAAAGCCTGTGAAATTCATGCCACAAAAGCATACTCGAACCTTCATCAACATTTATTCTTACCCTGTTATCACTGGTTTCAGGTTTGAGCCATCTAGGGAGGTATTCAGCTGCTTCAATCAATAGAAAGTTATCATCTGTGTCTGTCACTCTACAAATAGAAAATTAAAGAAAGTTTAATCATTAAAAAGTTTCAAAAATTGATTGACATATATGCAGAAAATATTTCAAAAAACTTAATGATTTTTTTTAGATTTGTCACTAAAAAGTTCCCTAACTTTTCAACAGCTTTCAAATCATATCTGTTAAACCGAACTCGAAAAATACTGACTAATAGCAGTCCAAAAATCTTTTTTTCTCATACTCTATGGTTGTCTGAAAACGATACTGTTACAATAAGCTATACCTGAATCAGAAAAGGTAAGCCATACTGCAAACAATTTTTTGCCTTGATAAATCTATCTGTAAATTGTAATGTATTTGAAAATCTTACTGAATGATGCATCTTGGGAACTTTTTCGACAATTTGAATAAGAGATGAACAATAAACCATTCATCATTGATATTTTCTCCAACATCTGTGGAACCATATAATGCAGCAAGTCCTGAAATTGATATGAATTTCATTTGTTAGTTTTAAATAATCTTTTCTTCTCGTCATCCACATGAGATAAACCTATTAGAAACTTACAAATAAACCAGCCGAGACTGAAAAGTCAACCACGATGCTTAAAAGGTTTAGTAATAAATCAAGCAAATATAGTCCATAGTGCCATTAATATAGACTTTTCCTAATAGCAACGTCATATTGAATAAAAAATTTCAACATAAATTGCGATAACTCCACATTTAATGGGTGTTAGGGAATCCACAACTATAATAAATTAGCAATTTTTGCTAGAGTTGGGAATTTTGATGGAATGTCGACTGCTACTACGCTTTCAGGAAAGTTCGCTAATTCCACATGACATCGTGATTAGAAAAAGGTCGATGGCAGAGATAAGGCAGCATTATCAGAACAGTATATAAATGAAAAGAAAATTAAGAAAATTAAGAAAATTAAGATGCAGTTTCAATAAAAGTGAAACCATATCTATTTCTATTTTACTTATTTTAATTACTAAACCAACACAGTTTAATTTAATAAATCTTTGAACTAAAAAAAAACGATTTAAAAAAAATCAAAATCTCACCTGAATTATCGAAATCCAGAGTAGCATTTAAACAAAATTCTTCTTTATGCCATAAATACTCTTGTATATCAGTAGAAATACACCCCAAACATTCTTTGTGCAATCTGTCGAGATCCTTATCCGGTTCAACAACCAATGAATATTCTATTACTGTGTTGATACTCATTATTCTGGCAGATTTAAAATTTTTATCTTTAAAAAGAAAATGCGCTTTTAAAGACAAAAGTGGAAATTTTACTTAAAAGTTTTTGTATTGAAGATATTTGTGGAGATTCGGTAAATTTTTTTAGTTTCGAGATGTGCCTATCCATTTACCGGATTCAACATTTTATTCCAATTATCAGCAACCATAGTGCAAGGGGGAGGTCGTCGGTAGTCCGACACTTTCTAGTCCGACAGTAAAAATGTCCGACATTGGATTTGACGAATGCGTCAGTATTCCGACAACAATTTTGTCCGACAACGAGTAAAAAAAAACATATTCATAAAACGAAATATAAATCGGCGAAGAGGGGGTTCATCTTTTATAAGCAACCACGTGCTTATAAAAATCCAAAGTTCAGACTTATTTGAAGTTCGGCCCCTAAACCGGACTTTTCTTAAATTTTGGGAAGCTTTTTAGGATTAGGCTTCCAAGAGTCAAGAAATTGGATTCAGCTGTTTTTACGACCCTTCTTCTTTGATTAAAGTTTGTGTTTTAAAACCCTTGTAATTCTGAACAAGCGAAAAGGGACCCTTAAAGGTGGTGCATTCTTTTTGTTATAAATTATCTTTACGCAAATTTGTTTGGTCCTTTGTTTCTAATTATGCGAAAATGCCGCCAAAATGAACATATTAATATTATCTCAGTGAAAAACCCTTATTCAACATTCGACACTCTAAAATCTTTCGTTTTCGGACAAAACTGACGTCGGAGAAAAAACTTCTTAATTGTAAATTTATTTTAAAGATTCGGACTATTTTACTGTCGGACTAGAAAGTGTCGGACTAGTGACATGCACCCGTGCAAGGGTAGAGCATTTTGGGCTCCAGTTCAAAAGGTTCAATTCCTGGTAGGTTCATCCCAAAGATTCCTTGCTTATTCTTAGCAAATAATAAAGAAAAGGGTCAATGGTAAGCAATGCAGGGAGAAAAGAGTGTCACCCTCCCCTATCTTTCAGTCAAGAGCTATCAAAAGAGGAGCCTTCACAGACTTAATAACTTAACTATTCCAACAATGTTAAATAAATACATCTTTCAATGCTTCTTAGAAAAAAGGGGAGACTAAAATATTTGGTTTTATTGATAATAATTTTCTTTGTCTAATAATATCTTCTTTCTCGTTTTTGTGCTCACAAACTCATTCCCACTATTTTGCAGACCATGCTATATTGAAAGTTATGTACATTAGAACAAATTTAACAGACCAAATCAACCATAAAAACTATTATTCTCCCCAATTAGATAACGTTTTAAGGTGCTTTGAGGGTGTAAAAAGTGAAAAAATTTCTTTGTCGCCCGAGCATGGTGGGCAATATTTTTTTCCTAAATCTTGAGTCAACTTTCTATAGGACTTGGACTGGTTAATCTATGATTTGAGGCTTTCAAATCCATTTTTTTCACTGACTAGTACTAGGTCAGAGTTTTTGTCACGTCGTGATGGAAAATTTTCAATAGCCTGTAAAGATCTATGAGAGTGGAATCAGGTATTAATTTTCTCCATGAAACATCAACCATAATCAGAAACCTAAAATAGAAATTAAAAAATCAACCCACAAGATTTTCTGTAGCCCTTTTTAATTTTTGTCACGCCGTGACGGAAAATTTGGGCCTATGTCAAAATTCCCCTATCTTTTCGTCAATTGTACTTGAATAGAGATTTCTTTGCCTGAAAATTCTTCAAATAGGTAGAGTATATCAGAATATGCAAAAAATGGAGTCAAAAATGCAGAATTACAATGAACTAGAGGTCCTGCAAGGTGGATTTTCTCATTTTTGATCAAAATGTTTCGTAGGCTAATTTTGGAAAAACCCGGGGTTTTTTTTAGGATTTAGCTCATGTTTTAACTTTCTAAGTTTATTTTTCTCATTCTAGTATGTATTTCTGACAACTTTACATTAAAATTATAATATTTCTTACAAATTCAGGAAAATAATTACATTGTTCTCATTTATGATTTTTAGCGTTTCATCACTTTTTTGGCCAAAAATGGGTAATTTTTAGGCCGAAATCCAAAAAAAGCAGAATATTAACTTGAAAATAACCCTATCATGTTATATATCAGTGGAAGCGGAATTTTGAGTAGATTTTGAATATCCAAGTTTCATGTCCTGAAAAAGAACTCAACTCAAATTATTATTCTTTAACAGCTAAAAATAGACATGGGTACGAGCTTTTTGCTTATGGCTAACCTTTCCATGTTTCACTTTTTTGCACTACTATATCTATACTGATAGATACTATATATTATCAACCTATGGGACTATAATAATTATAATCTTTAAAAGTTACTTTAACTTTGATCTTGTCTTGAAAAAAATATATCATTAAAAGCAGATTGAACTTGCATGGACAGGCCATAAGTTAGCCACATAAACACTCTAAAAACTCCCAATTCCTTAACCTTAGAAAATTCCACAAAAATATTTAAAAATGGTAAAATTAACATTTTTAGGAGGCTCAAAGCTCAATGTTGGATGTTGTTATTAAAAAATGTGTAGTAATACTTTTGAGACACGCCATTACTTAACCACTTGAGGGACTCAAGTACTCTTCCACACGTTCACGGCTCGGCTTTTCAGACATCTTTTCTGACCTCTTGGAGTTTTGTTTAAAACCCCAGGCGGTGTCAATCGAACTGTTCGATTATCGAATTAATCGAACTTCATCGAACCCTATCGAATGATAGCTGTTCGATTAACGAACCCAATCGAACACATATCTTTCGTAAAGTTCGATGACTGTTCCATTATACATATGATTATTAGAGATATATATCACCTTCATTGTATATATTCAGTCAAACATTCACTAAATGTTTATATACTAAGTAGAAAAACCTTCTGGTTATTATTTATGTTTGACTTATGATCAACTGACTTGGAGGAATATCTCAACACAGCCTTATCCGAGAGGCAAGCTCAGCTCGACGATCGGGTCACCAATATACCCAACCAGCTGGCTTCCAACAACACACTGGCTATACACAAGTCTTGCATCTCTGCACTCACTTTTCATTAACTGGCAACTCTGCTACGTCACAGCAACTGGCAACTCTGCTACGTCACAGCAACTGGCAACTCTGCTACGTCACATCGACTGGCAACTCTGCTGTTACAACTTTGTGGTTGCATCTGCTTGGTCCAGCACAACCGGCTATAACTGCCACCCAAAGCTTCTCCACATCGGGTTAGCCCCAAACTATACAGGTATAACGTTTATTACCTTATTCGTTTGTGCAACACCAAGACATTTCGTTTTCACTCTGGTGTCTGGACCAACATTAGCGCTCACCTGTCAAGAAAAACGCGTTCACAAATCGGGTTAGCCCCGAACTACACAGGTCAGAGAGTTTTTATCTTACACAATCTGACACCTTGAGTAATGGTTGTGGTCCAACGCATCTGGTGTCCACACGCCACAACAAGGACTCGCTGTTCGAGAAACTGCACGTGTTGAGAAAGTGAAACGTCCTACAATAACAACTGGCGGTTCCAGTGAAGATTGGTCTTACTTCACAGTTCGATGGCAAGACTACGTCACAGCCACCAAGATCACTGGCCCAGAATTGGTCATACAATTACTCGAATGCTGCGATGACGAACTCCGAAAGGATCTCACTCGCCTTTCTGGGGGAACACTCACAACAAAGATACAAGAGGAAGTACTTGCAGCAATCAAAAGCTTAGCTGTCCGCGAAGAAAACACCATGGTTGCAAGAGTGACACTCAATGAGATGAAGCAGGACCGTGACGAACCAATAAGGTCCTTTGCTGCACGTATCAAAGGACAAGCTGGCATATGCAAATACATCCTCACTTGCCAATGCGAGCGTGAAATCAACTACAGTGACCATATACTGCGTGATGTAGTTGTTCAAGGACTATATGACAATGATATCCAACTTGATCTTCTCAGTGACCAAAATCAAGACATGTCACTTGAGGAAGTCCTTCAATTTGTTGAAAAGAAAGAAGCTGGTCGACGCTCCGCCAACAAACTGCAAGACTCCCAAGCAGCTGGAATCAGCCAATACAAAAGAAACCAGCGAGAGCAGGTCAAAGAAGGGTCCTGTAACTACTGCGGCAAGAAGGGTCACAGAAAGAACTCATCATCAGACATCAGAAAGATGAAGTGTCCAGCCTTTAACAAAACATGTGATTACTACCAGAAGAACCATCACTTGGCAGTGGTTTGTAGACAGAAGAACAAGGCAACCACTGAAGTATCAGCATTGGAATCTTTCCTTTGTTCTACAACCTCCAACACAAACAACGCTCTTTCATCATCCACTGCTCTCGACCACCACTTATATACAGACAGATGGATCAAGAGAGATTCCCAGCCACAGCCATACATCAAGCTCTCTGTCTCGGTGGCAGCTGAAGATTATTCAAGACTTGGGTACCATCTTGATGAGAAAAAGCACATCAACATTTGAAGCAATGGCTGATACAGGATGTCAGAGTTGTGTCATTAGCATCAAACACCTGCAAAGACTTGGTCTTGGAGAAGAAGACCTGATACCAGCAACAATGAAAATCAAGACGGCCAACAACAATTCTATGCCAATCCTTGGAGCTGCCATCCTCTTCATCAAGGGACGTTCAGCCAACGGTGACACCAAAGAGACAAGACAAGTGGTTTACGCAACTGAAGTAACCAACAGATTCTTCCTCAGCAAGCAAGCGTGTGTCGAACTTGGGATCATATCAAACGATTTCCCCACGATTGGTGAAGTTGGTGCAATCCAAGAGGTAGAAGGTGAAGGACAGACAAGCTCACCTGATCCTACTTCAGAAGTATCAATCACATCATCCCAACCACCAAAGAGTGCACTAACATCAAACTGCGACTGTCCAAAGAGGGAGCTGCAACCAGCAAAACCTACGAAGCTTCCCTTCCCAGCAACTGAAGAAAACAGGTCCAAGCTACAAGACTGGCTCGTCAGCTACTATCGCTCCAGCACCTTTAACACATGCAGCCATCAACCTCTTCCAATGGTAGACACCAAGCCACTTCACCTGATGATCGATCCGTCTGCAACACCAAAAGCATACCACACTCCTGTGCCCGTCCCTTTGCATTGGCAAGAAGACGTCAAAGCTGAAAAGGCTGAGGGTAATAGAGCCTGTCCCAGTCGGGGAACCCGTTACCTGGTGCCATCGAATGGTGGTCTGTGCAAAGATGGATGGCACACCTCGTAGAACCGTTGACTTCCAGGTGCTTAATGCAAATGCCACCAGGGAGACCCATCACACGATGTCACCATTTCACCAGGCCTGTCTAGTTCCCTCCGGAAAGAAGAAGACTGTCTTTGATTGCTGGAATGGCTACCACAGCATCCCACTTGAACCAGACGATCGTCATCTGACCACCTTCATCACCCCCTGGGGAAGATACAGATTCAAGGTTGCACCCCAAGGCTACGTCGCTTCTGGTGACGGATATACCAGAAGACTGGATGAAATAGTCTCGAACGTCCCAGACAAGACCAAATGCATCGATGACTCACTACTCTGGGCAAATGACATTGAAGCTAGTTTCTTTCAAGCTGTTGACTACTTAGATTTATTGGGGAGAAATGGTGTCACACTCAATCCTGAAAAAGTCCAATTCGCCCAAGATTGTGTCACATTTGCTGGCTTTGAAATAACCCTGGACAACGTCAAAACGTGTAGAAGATTCTTCTAAGCAATTGAGGACTTCCCGACCCCTCGCAACATCCACGATATCCGATCATGGTTTGGCTTGATCAATCAAGTGTCTTATGCCTTCTCATCTGCTGAAATACTCCAACCATTCAGACACCTCCTTCGTCCAAACACACCTTTCATATGGAGCAAGCAATTGGACGAGACGTTCCAACTGTCCAAACAGCTCATCGTCAACCAAATTGCAGAGGGTATCACCATTTTTGACAAGGACAAGCCAACCTGTTTAGCTACTGATTGGTCGAAGAAAGGCGTCGGTTACTGGCTCCTGCAGAAGCAATGCCAATGTGAAGGCTCGAAACCTGGTTGCTGTCATGATGGATGGAAGATCACACTGACTGGCAGTAGATTCACAAACAAATCTGAATCCAATTACTACCCCATAGTCGGCGAAGCATTAGCGGTTGCTGACGCACTGGAAAAGACAAGATATTTCACCCTTGGCTGCTCAAATCTGATTGTGAACACTGACCATAAACCCCTTCTCAAAATCTTCAGCGACAGATCTCTGAATGACATCCCAAACACTCGTCTGAGGGATCTCAAAGAAAAGACCCTTCCATTCAAATTCACTATCACTCACATCCCTGGCCTGAAGAACATCACCCCAAACACATTCTCCAGATACCCAGTTGGTGAAGCACCTAAAGACACTGGGGATGACGATTTTGACGAAATCTTGTCCATTGGATCCGCCTTTCAAGCAATTACATGGAACATGGTGAAGGTTGCTACACAAAGCAGTGTATCCATGAAATATCTCATCAAAGCACTGGAAGATGGATTCCCAAACAAGAAAGAGGACCTTCCACCAGACATCCAACAATACCATCAATACAGAAGTGATCTCCATTACGTTGATGGTGTCGTGTTATACAACTGCAGGATTATCATCCCACCGTCACTTAGGGCCCAGGCCCTGGATTCCCTTCATGCAGCCCACCAAAGCACTGGTATGATGCTATCCCGTGCTAAGTCATCAGTATTCTGGCCAGGTATCACCAAAGATATTCAACAACAACGCAACAATTGTAATGCCTGCAACCGAAACGCTCCATCGCAACCAAGCTCATCTCCATATCCAACACCATCTCCAGAATATCCATTTCAACTTTTCTGTGCCGACTTCTTTCAGCATGAAGGCCAACATTACCTGATCATGGCATGAACCCCCCCAGCCCGCAGGGGGGGGCTACAACCAAAATCTTCCTGAAAAAGGCTGGGAGCTGGATTTTTTTTCAATTTCAGGGGGTACCTATGATCTCTGGGGGTATCTAACTTTTATGCAGTAAGGTCTGGGGGCTTGGGAACTATATTTTATCTTGCTTTTATCTAACTATCATTGTTCTATTTAATTGTAAAGATATACAATTTTTTTCCTTTCTTAACATATACTCAATTCACAGGGGGTACCAATCACAGAGGGTACCTACCAACGTCTGTTGTTTGGGGGTACCTAAAATTCAGGGGGTACCTATTTTCTTAGGGGGTACCTAAACCCCTGGTCCATGCCATGCTGATAGCAGTAGACAGATACTCAAATTGGCCAACCATTGACCGCACTCAAGAAGGATCGAAAGGCCTGATAGATTGTCTTCGCAAACAGTTCTCCACTTTTGGTATCCCCGAGGAGCTAGCATCAATTCAGATGAAGGACCAGAATTCAAATCACACGCCACCACCACATTTTTGAAGAGCTGGGGAGTCCATCAACGATTTTCTTCGGTAGCTTTCCCACATTCGAATTGCAGGGCTGAAATTGGTGTCAAGACAGCAAAACGACTGATCGACTGATCACTGACAACACTGGCCCCAACGGTAGTTTGGACACAGATAAACTACAGAGAGCACTACTGCAATATCGCAACTGCCCAGATCCATCGTCTCTCACCTGCGATGTGCATCTTAGGAAAACCTGTCAAAGATTTCATCCCAATTCAACCTGGACGCTACAGACCCCACCCCACATGGGTGGACACTTTGAACAAACGAGAAGACGCCTTACGTCATCGCCATATGATAGCTTCTGAACGATGGTCCGAACACACCAAAAAACTCCCGCCACTTAAAATTGGTGACCATGTTAGGATCCAGAACCAACGTGGGCCCCACTCACACAAATGGGACAAAACAGGCAAAGTTGTTGAAGTTCATCAATTTGACAAATACACAGTTCAAATGGACGGCTCTGGCCTGCCAACAAATCGCAATCGACGGTTCTTACGCAAATTCGTCCCAGCTGTCCAGAAGACTGCACACCGCCCTCCAATTCATGACTTCAAATACATCCAACCAGCAAAACTTGATGGCCCAATGGAACCAAATCGAGCCAAATCATCAACTTCCTACAGAGAAACCTCCGAGGCTGCAACAGAACGATCAAATCCCAGGCATACAAGATCTACGTGAAACCCATTCTTAATTATGCATCCTCCGTCTGGAATCCAGTCAACAAGGAAAGCCTCACTAAACGACTAGAGCAAGTCCAACGAAAAGCTGTGCGTTTCGTCTACTCTAACTGGTCCTGGAAATCCAGCCCCACAACTATGATCAACAATCTTGGCTGGGAATCCCTTGAAAATCCCTACCAAAAGACTTCTTGCCCAAACGAGCAAGAATAAACACCAAATTCCAACAAGTGCATGGTAGAGTCCTGGCGTATTCCAACTCTTTTGTCCCTACCACCATTGACTGGTGGAACGAACTTCCGAATGAAGTGACCATGAATGATAGCTTAACAACATTTCTGACGAACTTCTAAAACATATTTAAATCTCATTTATCCTAACTATATATTTTTACAGCTATAGCCTTACAATGAATCTTTACTTCTACTTTCAAGTCTTAGCACCTTACCCTAGAACAATCTTTGTGCCAAGTCTTAGCACCTTCTCCTAGAACAATCTTTGTGTCATTAATTCATTCATTCCTGCTTAGCATCTACTAATCCCTTGCATTATTTCTGAGGTTTACTCAATACTAGGAAGGAGTTTTATTTTATTTTATTTTGTATATATATCAATAAAAATTTTTACTTAGCACATTAATTCATTTTTCATATCACTTTTCTTATTTTTAAGTACTACTATAGCCTTAGTCTTAGCCTTAGTTAACTTTGTTTAACTCTTGCTCTAGTATTTATATTCTTTCCCTTAATTTTAATAAAACTTGTACATTATAACAATAATATTCATTTTAAACTTTAAATTTTATATGTGGCGAATATGGGCTCACGCCTAATGCTACTTAATTAAATAGATAGATAGATAGAATGGAAACACCTCGATCCACTCCAGGGGACACCCCATCGACACCCAATGGCAATCCTCCGAGGGATTCCATTGTTCATGACTTGCCTGTACAAACTCCGCCTCCGACTCCGACGTCTGGCAACCCTGGAGACGTTAGCTCAGCCAAAGAACTGTCTTCACCCACAACAGCACAGAAGTTACCTCTTGCCCTACGTCGTCTGCTGGATCATAATAAAAAGGGACTGAAAGAGTGATCCAGCCCTGTTTCATTTGTTTTTTTTTCTTTTTCGATGGATCATAACAGAAAGGACTGATAAGATGATACTATATTTTATCTTTATGTTGGACATTTTGAACCTAGGGGGGAGATAGAGATATATCACCTTCATTGTATATATTCTTTATATCGTTTCAGTCAAACATTCACTAATGTTATATATATACTAAGATAATATATATATACTAAGATAATATCGACAGATAAAAAAATTCACTCCATTAAGAATTAGTGAATAAGAAAAAGAAACACCATAACTCCAAATTTGAGTCTAAGAGCAACAGAAAAAACATAAACATAAACAAAAGTCAAGAAGAAAACGAATACCAGGTAGAGGCTGCTGATCCCGGGGCCTAGGCCAAAGGTAGCCCAACCCACCTGAGTTGTTTTATACTCAGAAGTGGCCGATAAAGCGGAACTTGTTTGGCTTGTGCTGGCTATCAAGTATCAACTTGGACAAAAGACCAAAGACCGCATAGCTTAAACACACCAGGTTAGCCCTGGACTATTGAGGTATTACTTTACTTTTTGCTTCTTTCCGTCCAACGCTTCATTCAATCTCACGTCTCAATACAAGGGTCCTGTGGCTGGTCACCCAGGCATTTAGCCAAATCCTGAGGAGCAGCTGCACATGACAGTGAATGGTTTCCCATGTGCAGCTGATCAGGTATCTTTTATCCTGAATTATCTGCTTTTTTTTTGTTCGTCCAACTAATTTGTTCAACTAGTTCTCCTGTTGGCAATGTAATTTTAATGAATCACTGAGTTAAGTACCTACCCAGTCTCTGGTTTGGTGCTGTTTGTTTGCAGCCATGCCGACTCAACAAAACTCTCAAAACACCATGAGGAATGTTGTATCGGTTGAACTCATCAATAGTTGGAAGCAAGTTCTTGCTGAACTAGCGGAAGAGGCCAGCAACAAAACAATTAGAAATTGCATCAGACTCTACAATCCAGAAAAGCCAACCAAAGATAACGTAAAAACGCTGAAATTGTGTTGAAAGGATCCTATTATGGAGACATTGAATTTCCTGTCAAAAAAGGCTAACTTTATGAACAAAGATGAAGCCATTGAAAAATTATGTGTGGTTATACAAAGCTATTTTCCAGATATATGCCAAATATGCAACCAGTCATACAGAGTAAAAATACATGACAGTTCACTCCTAAAATGCGGCTCCTGTGGGCAAGAAGTCCATCGACCGTGTTACCTAAATCTGTTAAAGAACATGAATTTTATTGATCAAGATGAGGAATTGAGAGACTTGGTATACCAAGTTCCTGGCATGTTTTATCTTTGCCAACATTGTCAGGAAAACACAATCAACTTTCCACACAATACATATAAAGCTGCCAATGCTAATGTCAACAATGTCAACATTAACTCTACCCACACACCTACACAAATAACCACAACGACTAACACTACAATCGTTACTGACTCTCCAGAACAAACACCAACACCCTCACCTGCCAAAAGTGATACTGATCTCTCATCAGACACCTCAATACCCCCTCTACAAAGACGATCAAGAACTCTTCCACCAATCCCACTTACACCAAACGTTATTCTAGACAATAAAAATGAAGAAGCAAAAAAAAACCTTGATGATGTTAATCATTAGGGAGAACAGATTTCATGAAGAAAAGATTTCTAAGAGAGATTGAGAACAACACAAAGCTCACATCTGCAACATCCCAGCCCTCTGAAGAATCAAAAGATCTCAACAAGACCAACAACAATACACCTCCAACCTGTCGATTCTATATGAAAGTAAAATGTAAGCATGGTATTCGCGGTAAAAACTGCCAGTACACCCATCCTAAAGCCTGTCCAAAACTCATGAAATACGGAAACAAAGGTCCAAGAGGATGTAATGCTGGAACTAACTGTGCACAATTTCACCCCAGAATGTGCTCTTCCTCAATTAAAAGTGGTACATGCTTCAATACCCACTGGTCAAAGGGACCAGATCCATGTCAAAGAAATCAGATCTTCCAACAAAGAACCACAGAGAAACTAACGATTCATTGGATTTTCTCAAAATACTGGACAACTTTCGCCTGCAAATGATCTCATTCATCAATGAAAGTCTCAAACCACCACCACAAACTCACCCTACTCAAGAAGTTTCCAAGCTGGTAAATCAACAACGATACCAAACCCAAGCCACAATTCCACCACCACTTCACTTGGGGAATCTGAACTTCAACCAATCAAACCAACTATCCAATCCAAACTTCAAGATGATGCAACATTGAGAAACTTCATGTTTTTAAACATCCAAGGTCTTTGCCCTCAGACCAAACAGTCCTCAGTACCATATCTGAGGGAAATTTGAGGTCAGAGAATCACATTTTTCTAGGACTGACAGAAACATGGCTATCCAAAGGTCATAACGAGGCGGAGCTAGAAATTGACAGATATAAGCTATTTCGAAAAGACAGAAATAGAAAGAAATCTAGATATGGCAGATACAGCGGCGGAGTGGCTTTCTATTTACAGGATGATATTGCTCCTCTTTTCGAACCACTATTGGAATTATCCAATGGGGTAAATGAAGCTCTCCTTCTATACTCTAAGCAACTTTATGTTATTCTTGGAATACTTTACAGACAACCGACCAACAAAATTCACAAATCAGATGGTCCTGAGTTCATTCAAATGCTCGCTTCAATAACTTCAAAGATTGATACTATTAGAGACTGCACCCCAGACATTTATATTTGTGGAGACTTCAATATTCCACACACATTGATCAACGATACATACACACAAACAAAAAGCTGTGACAATCAGCTTATATATATTTTAACAGATTTTATGATGCACCTAAACTTAAATCAGACAATTCATAAACCAACACATAAAGACGGAAATATTTTAGACTTTTTACTAACAAACAATCCAGATATGGTTTTCGACTACCAAGTCACTCCTACCATTCATTCAGATCACCATATGGTCCAAGTTGCAACCCATATGACTTTCGACAAAACTTGTAAAAATTTTACCAAGAAAACCTCACACAACGAATTTGACAATTTTAATTTTCACAGTCACAAAATTAATTGGGAAAGTATTAAAAAAGATTTACTAAATATTGACTGGCATGCTATTTTAAACCCCATTTCAGACCAAGACGAACAATATGATACTTTTCTTGATAAATGCATAAACGTTATCACTGAAAATCAAGTCCCTTCAAGAATGTCAAAGAAATCAACAAAAACCATTATACCCAGAGATAGAAGAGTGCTGATGCGAAAACGCCTAAAGCTTAAGAAAAGGAAATCAACTCAAAAGATTCACCAAAAACTTATCGATATTGAACTTAAACTTCAAGAATCATACTCCAATGAAAGAGAAAGAACTAAGAAACAAATGTTACTTCAAAAATAAAATCCAATCCAAAATATCTTTATTCGTACGCGAAACGCTTTTCAAAACACAAACCGAAGGTTGGACCATTGAAGGATCCAAAAACCAATCAACTGACAAATGACAGTCTAAAAATGGCAAACATTCTACAAGATCAATATACCTCTGTTTTTATGGAACCACTACCCAACTATAACTTGCCAGAAATCACCGAAAATCAACCAAATCTAAGTGATATCGACTTCTCAGAACAAAATATTATAGAGGAGATCGACACTTTATCCTCCAATGCTGCTGCAGGACCAGACGGCTTCCCTGCAATTTTCTTAAAACAAGTCAAGTCACAGATTGCAGCCCCTCTCTCTCTAATCTGGAGAAATATACTTGACAAAGGCTACACACCTCAACTTTTGAAAACCAGTTTCATCACACCCATCTTTTAAAAAGGCAACCAAGGCCTACCTGAAAACTATCGACCTGTAGCATTAACTTCGCATGTAACAAAGATCTTCGAGAAGATTGTCAGAAAACGGCTACAAAATCATCTAGAAGAAAACGACCTCTTTAACAATAATCAACATGGATTCAGGTCTGGAAGATCATGTCTTAGCCAAATTCTTTCGCACACAGAACGACTCATCCATCACATTGAAAATTGACGTTATTTACCTTGATTTCAGCAAGGCATTTGACCGTGTAGATCATACAATCTTACTCCATAAAATCGAGAGAAATGGTATAACTGGCAAATTACTGCAATGGATCAGATCCTTCCTTACCGGTAGGACCCAACAAGTGTCTGTTGACTACATCCTCTCCAAAAAAGCAGAAGTCACTTCTGGCGTCCCCCAAGGATCAGTTCTTGGTCCACTTCTCTTCCTGATAATGATCCAAGATATTGACACTAACATCCTACATTCATTTCTATCTTCATTTGCCGACGATACACGTTTAATGAAGGAGATCTCTAATAACACTGATGTTCAATTTCTACAAAACGACCTTGATGTGGTGTATCAATGGACATCATTAAACAACATGCAGCTCAATGGCTTGAAATTTGAACATCTTAAATACGGAAAAAATGAAGAACTGGAAGAACACTCAAGTTACCTCTCAGACACTGGCTCTCCTATCGAAACCAAGATGGACGTGAAGGATTTAGGAGTCACTCTGGATGTTAACATGACATACAGCAAACACATCACAAACCAGATTGAGAAAGTCAAAAGTATCATTGCTTGGATCCATCGAACGTTCAAAACAAGAGATTGTCAAGTAATGCTAACTCTTTGTAAGTCACTGGTACTACCACACATTGACTATTGCTCCCGGCTGTGGTCACCTTCAAAAAGATATCTGATCCAACAACTGGAATCACTTCAAAAATCTTACCTGAATGGAATCCCTACACTTCAACATCTCAACTATTGGGAGAAGCTCAAAGAACTTAAACTATACAGCCTGGAGCGGCGCAGAGAAAGATACAGGATTATCTACACCTGGAGCATCCTAGAACAGCTTGTACCAAATTTTAACTATGCTGAACACAAAGGTGGCATCTTCAGTTACGATAACCAGAGACTGGGTAGAAAATGTTATCTAAAAGAGGTGAACATAAGGCAAAAAAACATATGGAGAGACTCCCTGATAGAAGAAGGTCCCAGACTATTTAATGTCCTCCCACAATCCATCCGTAACCTCAAAAACTGCTCCAAAACTAATTTTAAACATCAATTGGACCTTTTTCTCAATTCACTACCGGAAGAGCCACTGCTACCGAATTACTTTCCTCTTAGGAGAGCTGATTCAAATAGCATCAAAGTCATTGTCCATCATCGGATTTCTCAAATTGGATGATTGTTGAGACGAACAAAGAAGCCTTCAAAAAAGTAAAGTATCTAAGTAGAAAAACCTCCTGGTTATTATTTAATTATAGTTCGATCGCAGTTCGATGAATACGATTGAGGTTCAATCAGTTCGATTAAGATTGATGAAGTTCGATTGGTTCAATTAAATGGATTTATACCTTGCAGCAGAATTTTTTATTTATATTCCGAGGGCGTATTGGCGGCTGCCCACGGGCCATCCTATATCTATCCCATCGGATGGGACAAGCTGGAGCTTTTACAGGCTCTTTGCTCGTTAATTTGTAAAAAAAAGATTTTAATTTTTATTACTTTTTTTAAAGAAAGTGTCATCTCTATTATTTCAAATGAGCAATAATAGTGAAAGCATACAGTGCCTGTGTTTTGATTAAACAACCTCGTAATTTTATTCTGAAAGGTAAAGAAAAGTAGAATCAATCCGACACAATCATCGAACCACATCAAACTTTCATTGAACCACATCGAACTTTCATTGAACCACATCGAACTTTCATCGAACCACATCGAACTTTCATCAAACCACATCGAACTTAGATCGCACTCATCAAACATCAATCGAACTTCATCGAACAAAGAACACTCCTCGAACTAAATCGAACTTATCAAAAAATTTTTGTAAAGTTCGATAGCTGTTCGATTTTGTTCGATAAAGTTCGATGGTTCGATAACGAAAATCGGTTCGATGGGGTTCGGTTGGACACCGCCTGGATGCTGGAAAACCATTAAAAGTTTGACTTTGTTTTGAACAGCAGCAGAACATGATTTGAAAACAACCGACCATTTAGTCCTAGACAAAACAATTAAAAGAGCGAAATGATATTCACACACTAAACAAACTTATTCCCTCCAAAATAACTAAACCTTTATACAAATCACGATCAGAGACTAAAATAAAAAAAAGAGAGCTTTCAACTCAATGTAAGAATGGAGGTAATGTGATCGAATGCCGACTACAACGGCTACCATTTTTAAACGAAAAGTAAGCGTGCGCTTCACGAAGTTCGCTTGCTCCACAACTTAGTTTATGTGCGATATCCTACTTCAAATTAGCCTACCTTAAAGTTAAAGGCAAGGGAAGAAATTTTCGCGAGAAGAAATTTTCGCGGAATTTAATTTCGCGAATCAGAATTTCAAAATGGCAAATTTCGCGGAATTTAATTTCGCGAATGAGCCAATTTTAAAAGTTTCACAGAATTTAATTCCGCGATTGAGAAGAATTTATCAACTTAGATTAACTTTTAAGCATCACGGAGTTGTTTATATTTGTTTATATTTTATAAAAAATACACGTTATAATGCTTAAAAATCAATTGTGTCCATCTTTTTTGGTAATACCTGGTCAAAAACAACAAAATAAAAGAAGAAGAAAAAAAATCGAATTTCGCGGAATTTAATTTCGCGATTTAACAATTTTGGTGTGTTTCGCGGAATTTAATTTCGCGAATTACGCCCAAATAATTCGCGAAATTAAATTCCGCGAAAATTCGATTTTTTTTCTTCTTCTTTTATTTTGTTGTTTTTGACCAGGTTTTAGCCGAAAATCGATAAAAACCTCGATTTCTGACGAAATATAACAGAGTTCAGACAGACCTTCGAAAATAAAATCCCCTAAGTTTCCCTGAATTTTAATCAATTTTCAAATTCAATTCAAAGGTTTTTTCCCTGAGAAATTCCTCATTTTAATTTAGCTATTTTTTCCCTGAGTATCAAGCAAACCATAAAATCTAAGCAGAGTCAAAAGCGATGTATCTTTAAACAAAAGGCACACAAATCAAATGGTAAACCTAAGGTAAAATATAAAGTTTTGTTGTTAGCAAAAATCTAAATGAATAAAGAAGAAACTTTAAAAATCTTAAATTCATTCTTCAAAAAATAAGATTCCCTGAGTTTCCCTGAGCAGACTGGGAAAAAAAATTTTTCCCTGGGTTTCCCTGATTTTTCTGAAAAATTATCATATTTCCAGGTTTTCCAGGTTTTCCAGGGTCCGTCTGAACCCTGAATAAATAGTTTTTTCAAAAGGCACGAACTTTTTTTTAAAAGGCACGATCACGAACTTTTTTTCGAAAGACACGAGCTTTTTTCTCAAAGGCACGAACTTTTTTTCGAAAGGCACGAACTTTTTTTCGAAAGACACGAAGGGCACGAAGGCACGAATAAACCATATTTTTAGGCAGTTTTTTATGGCGCGCCAAAGCGGAAATAAATACTATACTATCTTTCATTTCGCGACACTATCTTTCATTTCGCGGCACTATCTTTCATTTCGCGAAACTATCTTTCATTTCGCAGCAATCAGGGTCATAATATATTGGCACTTTTGGCTAATTTACAATTTTTCGAAAATTGAAGTTCGAGCGAGAACGTCAATTTTTAGGCCTTCAACTTGATTTCATCAAGTATTTCGATCTGGGACGTGGGAGGGATTTATGGGTTTCTAGGCTATATTTCAAGCCCTACTAGACCATTTTTGAACTTTTGGATCCTCACATCCTAAGGTCCTAAGTCTTAAGTCTAGCGTTAAAACTCAGAGTTAAAACTCTACCCTTCGAACATACTTTAGAGCACTTACAAATCGATTGTGGTTTCAAAACACCCCGGTGAATTTCCTTTTTGTGCCAAATATTTTGTCCCTGATTGAGCATTATCTTTCATTTCGCGAAACTATCTTTCAGTTCGCGACACTATTTTTCAGTTCGCGACACTATCTTTCAGTTCGCGACACTATCTTTATTAAACGACACTATCTTTTTTAAAACGATACTATCTTTCCAAAAAAACATTATCTTAATTGAAACAATACTACCTTTTTATGGAAGCCGAGAAGTGCCATCGATCGACAAAAAAATATTTAATTTCAGAAAAAAATAATTAATTTTAGAATAAAAAAATATTTAATTTTACTTTAGAAAAATGAATTTGAATTCAGAGAAAAATATTTGATTTTAGAAAATAAATTTAAATTTAGAAACAAAATATTTAATTTTAGAAAAATAAATTTAAATTGGGAAAAAAATATTTAATTTTAGTAAAACAAATTAAACTTTCAAACATTATCAATTTAGAGAAAATAATTTAATTTTACTTTAGAAAAAAGATTAAAACCTTAAAACATACCTTATCGCAATATCGGAACTACTTCTCGCGGGTTTTAATTTTAGCACTTTTCGCGGTTTGTTATGTACTATGTATGTACATTAATTTTTGTTACCGAAATCTAACGCAACCGTTACCTACCTATTTATGATACTCTACTTTTATGCAAAAAAATCAGAAAATTTTTTACCTACGTTGTTATTATGTATGGGAGAAAATATCAGCGGAAAGTGACGAAAATTTTGAAGGGGTGACGAAATTTTTCCCCAACAAAATTTATTCCCGACATTTCATCACCTGCCCAAAACTTTTTTTACCCGATTTTTTTATTCCCGACCAGAAACTTTTACTCAATTTTTCCCCCAACCAAACTTCAAATCCAAATTTTTTACACCTTTATTAACCGAGATTAGTGTTTTATTTTATAAACGTCGAATCACAAGATCAATTTTCGAGCAAATTTCATTTGGACAATTTAGTCATGTGAAAGTGACTAACTAAATTGTAAATTTAGTCGGGGAAAAGTGACGAATTTGAAATTTTGGTCGGGAGAAAGTGACGAAAATACCTGACGATTTTTTTCCCTGACGAAATAAAACTTCGACATTTTTCCCCCGATAGATAAAAGGTATTAAATATTGAGCAAATCCTGAAATACCGCATTTTTTGCGCCCTTTTTGGCCCAAACTTGCCCAAAGCAAAATAATTTTTTTTCTTCAAAGTTCGGTTCTGTCAACTTGAATTGTTTGTGGATTGACATGTATGCCCGGGGGGGAGGGGGGGCAGTCAGGCAAATTGACCGACGGGTATGTGCGGCGGTTAAGGGTATGTTTTTCAAAATATCAGAAATGCACTGTAAGGGTAGACTTTTGATAAATGCACTGTAAGGGTGGAAATTTCAGCAAATCTGGGAAAAATTGCAAATTTTTGCTCGAATATGTTGATTTTTTTTGCTTTAAAAGAGTTTAAAATTTGAGAAAATGCACTGTAAGGGTATGAATTTCACTGATTTTTTCCTGCACTGTAAGGGTGCGATTCTAAAAGCCAATTTTTTCGCCGCGCATATACCGCCGTCAGTTGGTAAACCCACTGCCCCCCCCCGGGCATGTATGTGATGTGCAAAAAAATAATCTGGTCTGAACAAAAGTCAAATCCAAAGACAAATCCAGGAAGTATGAAAACGAAAGTTGTAAGTGTGCCACCCGGGAGGAATCAGGCCAAAAAGTTTATTTTTCTTTTTTCAATTTTTTTTCAGACGGTGGACTTACTTTTGGTGTAAGCATGCACGGAATCAGGCAAAAAACGTTTTCTCTTTTTTCTCTCCCACAATAAACTTTTTTCTTAAAAATTTTTTTTTCTGAATTTCTAAATTTAATTTTTCTAACTAAAATGAAATATTTTTTTTCTAACTAAAATTAAATATTTTTTTCTCGATGGCACTCCTCGGCTTCCATAATAAAGATAGTATCTTGTGAAAAAGATAGTATTGTTTCAATTAAGATAATGTTTTTTCGGGAAAATAGTGTCGCGAACTGAAAGATAATGCTGCGAAATGAAAGATAGTATTTATTTCCGCTTTGGCGCGCCATAGTTTTTGGGCCCAAATTTGTCCAAATATTTCACATTTTGTTCCAAAAATCAGAAAATAGTAATGAGCCAATCTCGAGAAAAGTTGGTAACGAACATACGGACGTAGGTCCAAAAATCGAGTTAGAGTCGAGTGATTCCACTCACAACGGTTCACTTGATAGGAGAGAGTTATATCGGATCACCCAAAGTTACCTTCATTTTTTTATTTTTCATTTTTTTATTTTTTTATCCACGGATCGCTGATAGTCACCTTTCCGGGGGTTTTGTTGTTTGGAATTGATTAACTAACAGTTAGGTAGGGTCAGGGTTGCTAGTAACGGCTTGTCACTGTGCCGGGTGCATACTCGGCGCCTTGGGCCCCGCAGGGTTGCTAGTAACGGCTCGAATTTCAGTCAGGTTTAAAAAAGGGGTACTTTTACCCATATTATAATAACATTACCCCCGTCTTTTGCCAGTTCGGTATAATATGTAGTGTTATGAATTGTGTGGATTTGATGTGCGGCGATGGCTCAATGGATGGAGCGTTGGCTTCCGAATCGGAAGGTCTTTCTTTGGTGGTGGTTCGAATCCCGCTCGGGTCGAAAATTAGGTTGGTCGAAAGTGATGGACAGGTATGAAAACTCAGTCAGAAATGAGAAACTAAGTCTCAGAAACTCAGACAGTCAGAAAAGAGAAAGACAGGATCAGAGATAAGAAAATAAAAACATGAAGGTACTTAGGGTGATCCGATGTAACTCTTTCCCACTTGATAAGTGGACAAATCTTAAAAGCCTGAACTGAAGGGCTAGATTTGCGGCTTTTATCGAAAAGTGAAGCCTAGGTTTGGAAGGATTTCCTACCAAAGTCACGTGACTAAAACATGCAATTTCACCGGTTTGAGAGATATGAAATAGTGTTTGCCGCCTACTTTTTTAGATCTCGCGCTCCGAAAACAATCAAAATGCTAGATCCTATCCATCAGCACAAAATTTAAAAAGTCAATGCGAGAAGAATGGGCTCCCAGAGCCTCCTGTAACTCAACCATAATAGATAATAGATAAAAGCATATTACCATATACTAGGTAACTTAACTTAATCGCGCCATCCAGTCTATATGAAAAAAGCTTTAAGAAGACCCCGGGCTAAGGTAGGCATTAATCATTAAAAAATGGAAAGCCAATCAAGAGAAGTGCTCATTTTCCCTAAAAATAACGAAAGGGAAATCCCCCAAATACTAAAATCTGATTTTCAAGACCAAAGAATTTGTGGATTGAAAGAAATAACAGTGTTGATATTTTCATTTGACTGGGATTTATTATTGCACAAATTTAAGCTTCAACAGCATTTTGTTTGTCTTTCTTGAGAAGACCCATGAAGTTCTTCTTCTCTTGATCATGTTGGAAGCGACCATGACCAAATTTGGATGAGGTGTCGATGAATTTGAGTGATATCTTTTCTAAAGCCTTTCTCGAGGTTTGTGGGAGAAGTGTCTAGAAAAAAAATTTCAATTATAAGTGGAAAGGAATAGCATTACAAAAATAAAATGACATCCACGGTTTGAAATATCAGCCATGCTCATGGCAAAATTTTTTAAAATGATAAAAATCTATCCATCTATAGGTGTTACAACTACTAGCCACATGATCCGAAAACCAATGGTCAACAATGGTCAGTTGGAAAATGTGTTAACCCTATTATTATCAGGCTTTTTCGGATTTTGTATTCTCAAGGGGGGGGGGTTGTTTTCCACCAGCCTTGCATAACTTTTGATCTAGAAACGGTATGAACTTGAAATTTAGCACAAATGTTCTCTACCATAAAAGGAGTTCATAAAAGTTTGGGTTGATGACGTCATCATAAAGGTGGTGACGTCATCACAAAGTACTATTAAAATAGCAATTAAGGTTGAACGAATGGAGATTTTTCATGTCTGTTTTAAATTTCTAAAAGCCAAAAAAATATCTTTAACATATTTGCTGGTTTTTAACATACTAATAAAATCGGGGTTTAAAATCCATGCAGAAAATGAGTAAATTTTTTCAAAAAACAAGAAATTTTTTTAAATATTTTTTAAAACTTATCATTGATTCCTAAAACCTGTCAAAATTTGAAGTCAGTTGGATGCCTAGATCGAAAGATATGCTTGCTATATTTAAGATTTTGGGATTTTACAGGGTTTTAGCTGGATTTTATGATATGCCTCCACAAATAAGTTATAAAACCTGATCTGGTCGGCGTATAATTGTAAAATTTGGTATACATGCTGCTAATAGGATTATATTAAAAGTAAAAAACTTTCAGAGTGTTAATTTTCAGTGAGCTATTAGCAAAAGAGTGCCAGTCTGGTGGAAAACACCCCCTGATAAAAATATGGTTTAAGTGTTGAAGTAAAAACTGATATCATTAACATTTAGGAAAATAGATAGAAAGTACCTTTCTTAAAGTGATAACTCTCTTCTTTGGTCCCATGACACATCCCTTGATCATCAAAAAGTCTTCATTGACTTCACCGTAATGTGGGAAACCACCCTAGAAGGATAAATTCAAAATCATCATTTCTACTTTGCCAATTGAGAATACACCTTATCGGAAATTCCACAAAAACAATTGCGCTAAAATGGATCCGTTGAAATTGGGAGGTAAACATAAATGGTAGCGCGAGTAGCGATGGAATGGCTAGCAATCCATGGAGTACGTTCGCGTGGTACGGCCCAGCTTCAACACTACATTTCTGTCACGTAAATATACTAAATGAATTCTAGACCTGTATAAAATTTCCCGCGTAAAACAAGAACTCATTTGCGTATATCTGTCTTGTTTATGTTCCTAAAAATACACTGAATTTGAAAAAAGAAAACAAGCAAAACAAAGCTTTCCAGATGCTAGCAGAAGCTATTAGAAAGAGAAAAACAACAACTTTGGTGGTTCTTCAGTTGAGGAGGCTCTTTTGACATCAAAATTTTGGGTGTTTTGCTTTTTGCCTGAAAACCGCAATATCGAGCTTTGTTCACCTCCCAAAAAGTGTTGCATAGCAACAATGCGAGTAGGTGAAATTTCCGATAAGGTGTATTCAGGAAATACATAACACATATTGTGACTATTAAATTTAGAAAATAATTGTAATTTATTGGATACGAAATAACCACAATTCATCGTTAACAATGGACCAATTTAAACTACCTCGGATGGAAAAATATCAAATTCTTAGGTTTAGAAATCTCTTCTGTTCTTAACCAGGACAAAAATCAAGGTTAATTACTTACCATTGGGGTAATTGTCTTTTCAGTGAGATCATATTCTGTGGCAGCATTGTTCTTAACAACTTTGTTGTCCTTGGTGTGAACTCCACGTCCAACTCTGTAAACTTTCTTGTTTCGTTCAACACGATGATGGTAACCACATTGACCAGCACGTGGAACAGAGTATGCAACACGGGCAGGATGCCAAGCACCAATACAGGCAACTTTGCGAAGACCTTTGTGTGTTTTTCTTGGTAATTTCTTGGTACCCCATCTGTAGGTGACACCTGGAAAACAATTATTGAGAATAAGCTTCAATTTTCATGAATTACAAGCAGTTATTGAGACTACCTATCTTAAAATCACAAACACTGAATGGAAAATATCAATTGGGATTGATGCGTTGGAAAAAGTGTACAGATGACTCAAACCTAACTGCAACTGCTTTAGCCTCCAGGGAAGTTTTTGCTTTACTTCTCATGCAATCCCAAAATGTTAAAAAGTGCATTGCAATTAATTGATCAGCAATATTATCTCTCATTAACCTCCCCAATGGGGAATGCTCATATCATACCTTTGAATCCATGACCTTTGGTGATTCCAATGCAGTCTAACATCTCATCTTGACCAAATACTGATGCAACTGAAACAGTCTTTTCTAAATGTTCTTTAGCCCAATCAACTTTAGCAGCAATGTCACCACCATTGACTTGAATTTCCATGATGTGGGCTTTCTTTTGTTTCAAGCGGATCAGTTTTTGTTGAGTGTGGACTAAGACTCTGATAACTTTGCAGTATTTCTTCATCTTTTCAAGGTCACGTTCAATGCTTTTCTTTCCATTTTCATCAGACCACTTCTTACTAGATTTAGTGAAGGCCTTCCTCTTTGATGTGTACCTAACAACAAAAGACCGGAACTCATCAGATAACTCTGAGCGGAGTTTCGATGCTGAGAAATTTTGCAATTTAGTACACATTCACAAAGGGCCTAAATAAAATTTTCAAATGTAATTAGAAAAAGACCTTCCTTTGAAACAAACTTGAGAACTTTTCTTACCAGTTTTTGTAGAATCGACGTCTGCATTCTTCACTAAGATGTTCAGCCCAAACAGTAGTGAGCTGTCTCATTCCTCGTGGAGTTTCAACATAACCGACAATTCCAACAATAACAATTGGAGGAGTTTCCAAAATAGTAACAGCCTCGACAACTTCCTTTTTGTGAGTTTTTGAGCCAGCTCTGTCTACCTCTCTTACAATGTGTGTCATACCAGCTTTGAAACCAACAAATCCAGTCAAATGGCAGGGTTGTGTTTGGTCATCCTTGGGGAAGCATTTGATCTTACCATTTTGACGCTTTGATCTTTTGCGTGGCAAAAACCCAAGTGAACCATGGCGGGGAGCACGGAATTTACGGTGAGACTAGAAATAAAATAAACAGAAAATATTGTAGTCCATGTTGTTGGGTACCCTTCAAGATCAAAGCAATGAAGAATAAGTGGAAAAGATATAGGATTGTGGAAGATTAGCAAAGGTTGAGCTGTCAGAGCTCAGAATTCAACTTACCATCTTGCCGTCCTGTGCTATGAAAAAGGCTGATGAGTGTATGACTTTCACTTTTCAACTGGGTTTATATAGTAATTTGCAGAATAGGTCGAAGCAAGCTATTGTATCTCCGCCCTAAGAAACTTAAGAAAAATAATTTGATATTTTTAACAAATTTAAGGCTAGGATATGTAAATTCAGGTAAATTATGTATAAAATAATTTTTTCTTCCTATTTTTATCATATTTTTGCAAGAATTAAACCTGAATTTGGAAAAATGAGGATATTTTTTACCATATGGCGGCTATGGGCGGCTTAATGATGAAGCAAAATATATTGCCCTCAGATTCGGTTAATTTTATTCAAGATGGCGACCGTTGCTGCTGCCGATGCATTGATTTCTAATGCTCCTGACAAGGACCAAACCTTATTTTTAGAGATTATTTCCAAAGAAGTCGATGCTACAATCGAAGAAGATGTTAGAGAAAAGGAAAACGCCATTTTAAAGCTTGCATCTTTGTTTTCAAAGCAAGGAAAAGTCAAGGAGATTGGTGAGCTGATCAAACAAACAAGATCATTTTTGAAATGTATCTCTAAAGCCAAAGCAGCAAAACTCGTTCGTAGCTTACTAGATCTCTACATTGAATCGCATTCAAAAATCAACGATAACACTGCTGTTGACTTGTGCCATGAGTGTATTGAATGGGCAAAGGAAGATAAAAGAACCTTCCTTCGTCAAGCTCTCGAAGCAAGATTGGTTGCTTTGTATATTGATTCAAAGTCTTACACAGAAGCCTTGAAACTTGGATCACGCTTAGTTAGAGAGTTGAAAAAGCTAGATGACAAAGCTTTGCTTATGGAAGTGCAATTGTTTGAAAGCAGAACATATCATGCATTAAACAACATCCCAAAATCAAGAGCTGCATTAACTTCTGCACGTACAACAGCAAGTGGTATCTACTGCCCTCCCAAGTTGCAAGCTGCACTTGACTTACAATCTGGTATACTTCATGGGGAAGAGGGAGATTTTAAAACTGCCTACTCATATTTTTATGAGGCTTTTGAAGGTTATGACTCAATCGTTAACCCTGCTGCTGTTGTTGCATTGAAATACATGCTGCTGTGCAAAATCATGTTAAATTGCCCCGATGATGTTCAATCCATCATCAGTGGAAAGCTGGCCCTTCGTTATGCTGGTCAACACATTGAGGCCATGAAGGCAATTGCCACAGCAAGCCATAATCGGTCGCTGCAAGAATTTCAGGATGCACTCAACAAATTCAAAGTTGAGCTTTCAGAAGATCCAATAATTCAACGTCATTTCAATAAGCTGTATGATAACTTGTTGGAACAAAATCTTTGCAGAATTATCGAGCCATTTTCACGTGTTGAAGTTACACATATTGCCAAATTGATCAAGTTGCCTTTAGAAACTGTTGAACGTAAATTATCACAAATGATTCTTGATCAAAAATTGCTAGGAATCTTAGATCAAGGTGCTGGAATTTTGGTGATTTTTGATGAAAAGCCGACCAATAAAACCTATGAGAATACATTGGAAATTGTCAATAAAATGGGGGGAGTTGTGGATGCATTGTACAACAAAGTCAAAAAACTTTCATAAATAAACGCTTCATCACATTTTTCAAAGTTCAAGAGTTGAATTTCATTTTGAATCGTTTTTTTATCATTTTAGGATCTTTTGTCAAATTTTGAGTATTATTTAACAAACTTTGAAATCATATAACTGCCTCTATTCTTTTTCTGAACACCACTTCTATGAGAAATTGCTATGTTTTTAAGGCTAGCTTGACTAGAATACAAATTAGATTACCAGAATCCGCAAAATTAAGTTCCCGCCAAAATTTCTTTTTTCCTATATCCGCCAAATTTGAGAGAACAAATTACAAAAAAGTCTCACTAAGGGTAGGAAATTTTTGAAAATCAGAGAAAAATTTTCGAAAAAATCTCTCTAAGGGTCACTTTTTCACTAAAATTTGGTCTCTCTAAGGGTCGGTTTTCGGAGGTCCCGTCCGCACATATCCCTCATTCACCAACCCTAGTACCCCCCTCCCCCGGGCTTTAGGGAAATCTTCATTTTCGATGATCTGCTCTTAAACCTTTCTCAGTTTCTCTGTAAAAAAAGCTCTGTTTTATGGCAAACAGTCTTCTCGGTGAATCTAAGGGTGAGCACATCTGTTCAAAAAGATTCTCTTATTACACACTCATGGGATCATCCCCCCCAGGAAGATGGGGGGGGGGGAATCAGATTTTGGTGCCAGGGGGGGAGTGAAAATTTCAAGCTTGATGGGGGGAGAAAGGCGAATAGGGGGTATATTCAGTCCTCTACCTAGTGGGGGGAGTAATGGGATAAATACAGACCTTCCTGGTGTGTTTGGGCATTCAGGCTTATGAGCCTGTCTTTCTAGGGATTTTGAGAGTCTTCTTTTTGCTATAGATAGTAGCTTGCGAATTGAGGCGAGTCTGGATCATCACTTCGCAACCCTTATACAATACGGCTAGGGGGATTTCCCAATTGGGGGAGCACAAATTTTAAAGACAGGTGGGGGGAGGCTAGATGGGGGATTTTAGCTCATATTAAGGGGGACCAAAAAGCTGGAGGACGCCATGACCCTCCAGCGTTGTAACTTCATCATTGACTACACTGTTGGAATTATGTTTACAACCTCGGCATTAGGACAACAAAGTTAGGTTTTTACTTTCAACCTAGCGTTTGTGTGAAAACCACGTAGGTCATGCGTTTTGGATGGGAAATAAGTGGCTTTAAGGGCTCTGACCATAATGAATTTTTCATAATTTGGTTTAGGTAAATTTTTGAATGATTTGATAGGTTTAGCTGATCTTTTTGTCTGACTCAGACGGGATCTAAGCCAAATGGGCCTTTCCTTAACAACAACAAAAAGTTGGAATTCATGGTAACAAGTAGCCCGGGGTCCACTTAAAGCTTTTTTTATAGACTGGATGGCGCGATTAAGTGGCCCAGTAGTATATGGTAATATACTTTTGCTTAGATTTTAGTTGTTTTTGGAAGGTAAAAACAGTATGAAACAATGATGGCGACCTCGCCAAATGCTCCTAGTCTACTTCACTGGACTCAGCGTCATAAAAATTATCAAAAAGCAAAGTTCAGCCAAAAGTAGACTCTAGTCTAGGTAACAAGATTTATGATGGTAAACGAGAAAATTCCCTGAATAACACGTTAACCAAGTGAGGGAGAATTCTGAAAAAAGAATAATTTTAAATGACTTTGAACAATAGAAATGAAACAATAGAATGCGAGCCTGATATAGGGGCAGACACTAGCTTATAAAAAAACCTGTACAAATTTTTAACAAAGTTACACTAGAAATACTGAAAATTTTAAGAACACTCTTAAGCTTGAAACCCATAACATTAAGAAATCATGAACGCTTTAAAAATTCTTTGTCGACCTTATAAAAGGTCAAACCTTGTCGAAAAATGCATATGTAAAACACGTATTAGGCAGGTGGTAAAATAGACTCAAAAAATATGCCAGTTAAAAAATGGAAGAAAATTCTACTTTTGAAGGGGTCAAATTTTGATGGCGTCCTAAGGTGGAAATGACAAAATATTGTATGGAACTTTCTTCAATAAACGACGAATAAACTATATATTTTTTCGATTTATTGACATAAATTACGTTATTCTATATACAAAAAAAACGAACAGCATCATTTAATATCAACAAATAATAAAATCCCAATTTCACTTGCCTAAGTGTGCAATCATTCTTGTTTTGTCGGTCATTTTTAAAGCAACGCTTCAATTCTATAAATTAAATATCGTTGAAATGATAATTCAAAGCACTTTTAAAAAGTTGAGATATAAATTCTAGAACTTCAGTTTGTATGAAGTACTGAAAAGAATGCAATGAAAAATATTATTAACAGAATCTTTTTCAGGTAAGAAAAAGTGAAGCCTTCAAATATGCGCCGTATTTTTGACGACGGATTCCTTTGTTTTCGAGTGATATCTTTTTCGAAATTTAGATGTAAATTTTATTATCAATCACCAGGCGGACCGCGCTAGGCCGCGCAACTTTGGCAGGATTTTGTAGGCTTCAAATATTACCAAGGAGATTTATTCGATTCTAGCCCTTCGAGCTTATACTTCATTGGTTTGTGCGCCATGAAATTTGTGATATGAACTGACAGTGAAATGTGAGAGAACATAATATAATAAATAGCAATTAATTTACTAAAGATATGATGAGACGATAAAAGCTAATAAATCCTTCGTCAAAATCATCTCATTCATTTTAATTATCTCCTTGAGTTTTAATTTGATCGACATTCTCAAGCAAGGTCCAAGAGTAATTACGAACAACAGAGAGTTCGAAAGTTGCGACGCCACAGAGTGTATCTAACAAGCATTAAAAACCATCATCGGAGTCGCCACCACCCGTTTGTATCTGATCGTCATCATCTTCGTCGTCACTTCCCGTCTCATCGTCATCGTCAAGTAATCCGTCTTCCACACCTTCGCTTCCCGATGATAAATCACCTGAATCGTCCTGTGATAAAGATCGAAAGAAAGGTGTGAAATATCAGTTGAAAATATAGGGCATTCTCTCAGCTGTCTGTCTTTTCTTCCACTTATGAAGTGTACTTTTGTCAGAATTGAACTTTAGGTGAGATGTGGTCATCTTAAAAAAAAAATGTTTTTGTCAATTTTTTTTTTCATTTTCTGTTTATCTTCGTTTAAAGTGACGTCAATTCGATTATTTGGTTTCAAACAAATGTTTGAACTAGGTACGGCACAAAGCACTATTTCAGAACATGAAAAAATATTGCTTTGTTAACTTACGTCATCTGAATCGAGTGCACCAGCCATGGATCCAACCACTTTCGGTTTGCCTTCTATAAATATTTCAAAAAGATCATTCAATTACTTGTCATAAATTATCAAGATATATCTTCACGCTTTTTTATAAGAGAAACTGGTGATGTTCAGCCTCTTTTAGGGCAGTAAGTGAATAAAGCAGGCACAAGCGTGAAAATTACAAAAAAATGAAGTCAAACCTTAGCCAATATTTATTGGTTCTTACGAAAAAAGCGTGTATAAGATGGATCAATTTCAACATGTGACCTAAAGAGCTTTTAAATTATTCGAGTGAAGAAAACAACGTCAATCTCTCGTTTACCAGGAATTTGACGGAGTCATTAGACGGAAAACCCTCTTTAAATAATATTGAAATGAGAGAGAATAGTCAAAAATAATCATATGTAACCAGGACTGATTCCACCACCCCCTCCCCCCCATAAGGCCTCCCCATTGGTTAAAAAACTTTAGACCAACAAAAAGGCGGTGGTCCTGATTACCCAATATTCGCAGTCTATAAAACATACGTTTGACGGGGTGGTCATTATCAGCCACCAAGACATCTTCATCCTCCTCTTCACCATCCGTTTCACTACCAGCGCTATCTAAACGTCTTCTGATCATGTCCTCGTGTTCCTCACGCGCTCGCATCGCTGCTTTCAATGGATTGTCTGAATCCTATCAAAAGACGAAGGAAGAAGACTTATAAACGTATACATTATCCGTCTTATATACAACAGCCCTTATTGGCATTAGAGAAATTATGTTTACTGTCTTTCCTATAGCTGAAACGGCTAATTATTTAATTTATTTGTCTTCACCCTGACCGACTAAAGTATATAAATGTACAAAACTCTATTAAAATAACGCTATTATTTTCGGTCAGGTGACAGAATAGGACCACTTTTAACAACCTAAGGTGTTGTTTACGGCCCAAATTTGTGTATACTCAAAACTGGACAGTGGCGTGGCGTAAAACTAGGACCCAAGTGGTGTGAATATCTTATCTTTTGTTGAGTTAAACTACACTTACATTGAATTTATCGAGCTCTGTTTTGTTCATGATTTCGTGTTGTTGTTCGAGGTACGTTAGGTTGCGATATTTCTCGATGTAGGTCTGTTAAATAAAGTAGTAAAAAACTGTTAGAATTTCCCATATCTGGTCAAGGGGAGGCTTGTCTGCAAGGATAATCACTAAGAAATGAATAACTGTAACAACTTGACTTGGATTATTTTTATCCTTCTCTTCATTAATAACTTATTCAGCATTTCACTGAAGATTGGCGTAGGAAGGAAAGCATAATGAAATTCTGAGTTCTGATCAGAATTTTAGCCAACTCGTATCATATCTTTTACAATATACAATTTTTCTCCTGGATGAGGTTACTTCTTTTGAAGGTCATTGTTTATAGGAAAGACGACAATGGGGCCAAGAACCTGAACCTATTTCAAATCAGAGTCTTTAAAGAAAGAATATCTAAGTTTAGGATACGATGAGAGATCTTTTTGTTCAGAGTTCTGCAGAGTTACGATAATCAAAAAATTAAAGTTTTGAATAGGGCAAGAGTCTTCCAAAATCCTTTTTTAAGCTCATGTTGCTTTTGATGATATAACATCAGTCGATAGGATGAAAAACTAAGCGAAGTCAAGGATTACCAAATACTAGTCTCAAACAAAAATTATCCTGGTATACAAACCTTGTACAATGTCTCCAGATCTTTCTCTAAGCCTTCATATTCATCCATGAACGCTGGTCGTACGCTCTCCAAGTTCTTCAGACGTTTTTGATTGCGCTCTAATTCTGCTGTCCGTTTTTCGATTTTCGCACCCAAGTTCGCTTCGTCTGATGCGATGTTATCGAGCTGGTTTCGTGTTTTATCGAGGTCGCTCTTCGAAAAGAAAAGTATTCATGTACTTGAGCGGTTTGCACGAAGGGTAGGCTGATTTGCAGCCCTCATGTAAGAATCCGGAAGATGGACAAATGAAGCATTACATTACCTAACTTGTTATATTTATACCACTTTGCAAAACAAATGCTAAAAAACGACCTAATGGAGTCAATAGGAAAAGGATAAATTGATGGAAATATCGAACCATATATCGAGCCCAAAAAATATCGCCTTACTTGTGCTTCGTTGACAGCATTTTCGATGTTTTTCTCGATTTCGTTCAAATCTAATGGTCTTGCCACGCTCGCTGTTCTGATTTCCTGGAAAGGAAGAAAAAAAAGTTTTAGAGGTATAATTGACGCTCTGCTATTCAATACGTCCAATTATTCGAAAATATTTAAGTCACCGTCAACAAAAAACTCTCATATACAACGCTCTACCATTCGATACGATGAGCTCCCTTATTCGATGAAAATCCGATTCCTCTTGAAAATCGAATTAGAGAGTGTTAACTGTATTAATTCAAAAGATTTCTGAATCAAATCTTATAGGCCTTCAAATAAAAATGACTAAAAAATCAATGAGAGCCTAAATATTCTTTTGAAAATCTCCAATTGATGTTTAATAATATTGTTTTACAAATTCGCAGGCCACCGTGCGGACACATGGGCCTCTATGAATCGCTCATACATTTTGGGTTAATTATTTACATTGTTAATATAGACAGGTATGCAACAATAGTGACACTTTCAATCATATTCAAATTTTTTAGCTTTCCGGGCCACACTAAGGGTCTCTTTAAATTCTTCCACTGAGGATGAGTTGACTACTTTAGAAGGCAAACTATTCCACTGCTTAATGCCCCGATAGTATAGGGAGTTACTCTGCGGACCGCGAACACCATCGTTCCCAAAGATTACTACTAATTCAGAGTCGTGTGTTCTCATAGGTCTCCCTCGCTGGTTACATTTCTTAGGGATGCAAGATTTGTCATAGTAGTTTAGATGTTTAAAGATCTCAACCATGTCACTTACCTCGCGTCTGTATTTTAGACTAGTTATTCCGATTCTTTGCATTCGATTTTCATAGCTTAGCTGTCCACATGTCTCAACTGTTTTAGATGCACGTCGCTGAATACCTTCTATCAATCTCACGTGTTTTTTTTAGTTTTGGTGACCAGATAACCTGGGCGTATTCTAAGTGTGGTCTGACAAATGTTACGTACAGTTTTCGAAATAGTTCTGGAGTGAGGTACGTGAAGGTCCGCCTGATAAGACCAGCCATTGAATTAGCTTTTTTCACCTGATTTGATATGTGTTGGTCAAAGGAGAGATTCTTATCGATGATAACACCAAGATCTTTTTCGAATGATACACGTTCAAGAATTTTATCCCCTAGTGTGTATTCGTGTACATGTTTGATATTATTTGGCTTTCCTAGGGTTAGCTCATGACATTTGTTAGGATGAAAAGTTAATAGCCATGTTTCGGACCACTTTTGTAGTTGGTTAATATCGTTTTGTATTACTAGTGCATCCTCAACTGATTCCACTTTATTGGCGAGTTTTGTGTCGTCAGCAAAAAGGAATAGTTTTGACTTAACGGATTCTGGTAGATCGTTGATATAGAGAACGAAAAGGGTAGTACACTACCTTGAGGTACTCCACTGAGCACTGCTTTTTGCACCGATTCAACTCCGTTTACTTTGACAATCTGGGATCGATCCTCCAGGAAGTTTTTGATCCATTCAAGCAACTTGTTTTTTATCCCATATGCTTCCAGTTTGATTAGGAGACGTTGATGAGAAACTGAGTCCAATGCTTTTGCAAAGTCAAAGTATATTGCGTCTACGGCTTTACCGTTTCCAATATCTTCGGTGCAAGCATCTAGGTAGTTTAGTAATTGTGTTACAGTTGACCGGCGGTTGATGAAGCCATGTTGTTTGCTAGATAGTAATTTTTCTTGATCAAGATATGTCATAATATGGGTTTTGAGAATCTTTTCCATTATTCGGCAAACTATAGATGTTAAACTGATTGGACGATAATTTTCTGCTATGTTTTTGTTTCCTTTTTATAGACAGGTGATACGTTTGCAAGCTTCCAGTCCTTCGGAAGACAACTCTCATTGAAAGATTTTGTCATTATCAGGAAAATCGGTTCTGCGATGTATTCGGCAAGCTCCTTGAGCATCCTTGGGTGAAGCTCATCTGGGCCGAGGGATTTATTTGGATTTAACTTTTTTAGTTCTTTCCTTATAGTTTCAGTGAGTATGTTGATCTCAACTTCTTTATCCGTCCTAGAATCAAATTCAGGGAGCTCCTCGAGTGGCTCACGCGTAAAAACACTACAGAATTGGTTCTGGAGGATGTCAGCTTTACTTTTATCGTCATACTTAATGGAGTTTTCGTCATTTGGATTCTCAAGCAGAGGGTGGATTCCAGATCTTGCCTTAAGGTTACTACGTATGTATTTCCAGAATCTTTTTGGGTTTGTTTTGGACTGTTCGCTGATCTTTTTCTCGAATTCTCTTTTGGATCGAGTCAGGGCTCTTTTGGCGATATTACGGCTTGTTACATACTCTCTTCTATTTCTTTCAGTGTCTTCATCATGTAGAGAGTTGATCCATTTTCTATGTGCTTTTCATTTCTCATTATTTAGGTAACAAGTGTTTGAATTTAATGGGCATTTGCCTTTTTTGATCTTATTTGACAGGTCTTTATTGTTATTGTTGGAAGTTGGCACATAAAGGTTTCGGAGCTCGATCATTTGCTTAAAGAACAGGTCCCAGCTCTCATTTACATTTAATTCTACTGACCGCTGGATGAAGTTGGTGGACCAGTTTATTTGGCTCAGATGGGTTCGCATTAGGTGGTAGTTAGCTTTGTTATATTGATATCTATTTAGTTCATCCTTGAGAGTGAAGTAGCCATAGAATTTAAAAAAGAGGACACTATGATCACTGAGATGGAGTGGGGCAAGATATTTTATCTCAGAGACTTGGTTTTCTTCCCCTGTAAGGATGAGATCGAGTGTCGATGGCCTATCGGTTCCACGTCGGCGTGTTGGTTCGAGGACATGATGGTATAAGAAAGAGTCTCTTAGAGCATCGAGAAATCTTTCCTCGTTGCTATCTTCTTCGCATGGGGAAGACCAATGTTTCCAATCGATCTTTTCGTAGTTAAAGTCTCCTACAAGACATAGGTGAGTGTATTTTGGGTTTAAGCAGAGATCTTTTATGAGCTTGTTCAAGTTCTTGTTATTTTCATCGTAGTCGTTTGTTTCGGTTTTGGTCGGACTTCTATAAAAGCAGCCAAATAACATTGTGTCTTTGTTCTGCATTGCTATTTCTATCAGGCAGACCTCTTCAAATCGAATTTTTGTTTCTATTTGTAGGATAAGGTGTTCAATGGAGTTGTGAACTAGTATTATAATTCCTCTTCTTTTTTTCATTCCAATATTTGTTTTATATGGTGTGGAGTAATTTTCGAAAGAGTAGTCTTGATCTTTTCTCTCGGAGACTCGTTTGGTGTTTACCTCAGTGATGGCAATTATATGTGGTTGTTCTGCGATTACCGTTTTTAACAGTTCATTTTTCTTTTTACTTGTCATTTGGTCAGCGTTTGTGTAAATTATCCTAAGTTCTCTAATTGTTGGAGTTGTTTCTGTAGGTTTGCTCATGTTTTGGTTTGATGGGTTTTCATTTGAGCTATCGTCGTTATCATTTTTGTTTGGCCTTATTGGCTGGTTGGGTTGTTGTCTGTTACGTTGGTTTGGCTGTTGTTTAGTGTCGTTTTTTTGTAAACCTTCTTTAGGTCGAATCCGTTTTTGAGGATCCTCGGACTCTCCAAATGAACTCATTCGTGGTGAGATTACGATTTCGGTCTTTAGCCTGCTGGGACAGTTCTTTATAGCATTCGCGGTCGGATCTACAGAGGTCTTCCGTGATGCTCATGCCCTTATACTTTTCGTTTCCCTTTAGTGACGGGAGATTTCCCATTAGCTTATCTTTATCTTCCTCACTATTGAGGCATATCAATAGTGGACGGTTGGGCTTCTTCCCTATTCTAAAATGAATGTTTGTTTACGCACTTCCCCTATAGAGTCTCTTTAACTCAAACCTCTACAACTCCAATGTTTCCTTCAGTTAACAATGCCTTGTAAACCCTACTCCATATCTCGAAAACTCCTTAACTCGAACAAATTTGCGTTTCCCCTGCGTGATCGAGTTATGGAGACTCCACTATATATTATTATGAAACTATAAATTACAAAACAAAACATTCACATACCCTTAAATCGACCTCCCTTCCAAGTAATTGATGGAGAGTTGATCCTTTGACTGTAATTTCTGAAGCAAGTTGTCGTGCCATTTTCAACTCCGAGATCTGTGAAATGAAAAAATGGAATCGTCTACATAAACAAAATATTTCGTGCAATGTATAATAATTCACCAGTCAATAGAATCACCAGGGGGGGTCTTGCAGTTACTCCTTGACACTATGTGGAGTAACTGCAATTTTGGACATTTTCTACAGACACCACCACCCTTGCAGTTATTCCATAGTGTACTAACTGATTTTACCCTCAAAATTGGTGTATACCACCCCCAAAAATGCCAAATTTGGCAATTTTTTCACTGAATTCCTCATTTTTGATACCATTTTACTGGGTACGTCTTATTAGTGACCGTTCAAGAGTTAAATATCTCAATCATTTTCCAAGTTTGTTAAAATATCTTTCATGCCTTGATTGAAGAAAAAATTTTGTGATTTTTTTTTACTTTTGAAAAAAATGTTTTGAATTTTTTTGCTTCCGGAATTTTTAAAAACCTAAAATTTTAAGTGAAAAATTGAAAAATGTGCTCACTTAGTACACCATATCCTACCAAAATCGACAATTTTGGGCTTAGGCACCACCCATGTTGCAGTTAGTCCACTGGTGGAGTAACTGTTTTCCCAAATTTTGGTTTATATACCACCACGGTAGTAATTGTCATAGTGTTTATATAATAACTGCATGAACCCCCCCTGGAATCACGACTAATAATATTATGTGCTAGAGAACGAGGTTTGGAAAAAAAGAAGAAAATTAACAAATAGGGGGCTAGGGCTGTTTATTAGGCACTCGAGGATATAGCTTAGAATGTCGATTTTTCAGCCACAATTGGGGAATCGAATTTATTGAATGTTCCGACCAAATAGAACCGATAAAGAATTGCTAAAAGGTCGAACTTCTTAGGAAAAAATGATCTCTATTTGGTAAATTCTAGTCCACTGGCAACACGACATGAATAATATCGAAGAAAGAAGACCTGGAGTGCCAAATAAACAAATCTTTACTTTAGAATTGAAGTCAACTTTTCTTGGCAAATACGAAGCAGCCATTTCATCCTAAAAAAAAAATTTTTACTGACGTGGAGGATTTACAAACATTAACTTTTTATCTAATTGACCGAATTTGATAAATAACCTTTCCTCTTTATAAATAATGAAAAAGGTTTGAAAATTCATAGAAATTGAGAAATTGAACTTCAAAGAGGGTAACTTATTCCCAGTACATCTTGGTTAGATTTTTAAGTCTGTCTTTTAAAAAAAATTTATTTTCCCCGAGAAACCAACGCTATAAGCTATTACATTTTTAAAGATTTGAGTAAAGTTTAATACAATTTCCTATCAAAATTTAAATTCTGTTGTTCCAAGGTTAAAAAGTCCAGTGGTGGATGGTTTTGGAGTGCAGTCTTTAAATGTTGATTTTCAGTTGCTTCCCTGGTTTTGTTTTGCTATGAAACACTCTAAGAAATTTTAGTATCAAATCTCCCAGTTAAAAATAGATGAAAATACCCTGGCAAACCCGAGCTTAAGTATCTGTGTATTAATTTGGCCGTTGGTCAAAATGCAATTTTTGGCGGATGGCAGAATTTGTATAATTTGGCGAGGATTCAATTTGGCGGATGGGGAAATTTTAGGCACTTATAGATTAAAAACTACTTGGTATTATAACAGTTTTTACTTAAAAATGCTAATTTCATATAGAATTTCTACTTAAGAAAGATTTCTGTGAAATTTGGCGGATGGTAAATTTTCAACAGGTATTTAATTTACAAAATTAATAAACTTAAGAAAGTAAACTAACCTCATCCGATTTTTTGCTTTTTTGAGTTGCATCATATAAAACAGTTGTCACTTTTAACAATTCTTTAACTGCTAGTCCATCTGCTCCATATAATTTCTTTGTATTCAATTTGATATGTGCTTTTGTCATCTAAAGAAAATCAATTGAAGCCTGTCTCAAAATAATCTGTACTGTGGAGACAAAGTTTTAACTCAAAATTAGGGGTAATAGAGACCTTCTAAATTTGAAATTAAGTCACTCATGATATCTTAGTTATACTTTGCACAGCGATAACTACCATTAAAAATTACCGCTCATTTGTTTCTTTTAAGCCAGAGAAGTTGTGGAGAGTCTAAAGGGGTTTATTCTAGAGCTCATTTAATCTTTGACCTGTGAAGAACATGTCATGGACAAGAACATGAAATCATTCATTTTTTATCTAATTTCTTCTCCATCATACTCCCAATCATCTACTGAATCGGGGAATACAAGTAGTTTATGCCCTTGAGGCCATAAAATGAATATCAGCAATATTTTAGAAAAAATATGCAGAACTTATTAATACGAACTACCAAAATTTTAAAGTTTTGCGAAATTTAATTTTGCGAAAAAGGGCCAGATTCGCATTAATTCATTTCACATTTATCAATTCTGCAAACTAATTAATTCTGCATTAATTTATTCCCTTATGGTGGTCCACAACATAATGAGCATACATAAGAACTACTAACCATGAATTGTGCGACAGATTTGATGAAAAGAACTCGATCATTTTCTGTATCCACATCCATAGGAATATCTGTATTGGGATCATATCTGAAAAAAAGTTGCACTTCCGTATTGTAAACAATATTATAACTATATAATGTTTTTATTTAGCTTGAACCTGCTTGAACCTTAACTCAAAATATGAAAAAAAAACGAGGCTGAGTTGAATAAAACCTTCAAAAATACTTCATGCTCATCATTAGCCTGTTCCTTATTAGTGCTCTACCTTGCACAAGTCATAAACTCATTTATTTTGACATTTTGTCTAACTTTCAATCTTACATTGTACATTTACAATAATTTTACATTGTACATTATTACAACAATCTTACATTGTACATTTCCAAATGATTTGAAGACTGTTTATTGCAGTGTGCTATTCCATTAGTTAAACAAAGGAAAAACTCACCTTAAAACAAGCCATTTCAAAATTTCTGCTACCAAGGAGAAATTTGGATTTCGAAAATTTTCCATAGAAATGAGTCTTGGGTACCCAAGGGCCCTCATCATTTCTGTAAAATCTGCAAAAAGAAAAAGAGTTGATAAATATAGACAAGATTCATTCATCTTCTTGACTTTAATTTGTGATTGCATAAAAACATGTTAAATAATACCTGCTCAGGGTTGTCACACTTCTCTCAGTTAAAAACAATACCCCTTCAATAAAAGAATTATTAGACTAATTGGTAGATTATTCAAGAAGGCTGGAACAGTTTGTACTTGCAATGTGTACACATGTTTTTATTTTCATGAACAATCTACAAATATTTAAATGTAGATGTATTCCTTTAGGGGGTTACATCGTACTTACTTCTAATATCTCTGTAGGACATTTTCAATTCAAGTTTTATTCAATTTCTTTTGAATTAAATCAACTAAAAAAAGAAGAAAAGACAACATAACAACATGATCAAACTGACAGAAACTTCTAAATTGAAATTAGAGAATGTGCCATTTTTCCAAGGGAAGAGAATATTCCTGTCAACTTTCCATAATTAAGTTTTGTTCCAGTACTTGCGTGCAGCATTGGGTACAAAGTCCAAATATGCATTTCCTGTAAATTTTGTATGAAGAGTTAGGGCTATATTGTCAAATGCAGCTATTAAAATGACTTTTCTAGACACATCTATTTTTTGTGAAATAGAAAAATGAAGTGACTGCTTATGTTAAAATTTTCTCCATCATGCAAATGAAGTCACGAAAGATGATGAAAATTTCAACATCAATTTTTTAGTTAATTGATAGTTTAATCGTAGAAATTTTAGCGAGATTAATTTTAGCGTATATTAGCAAGTCAGGAAAATCTTGATTTTTTTTGGATTTATTTTAGCGAATCACGATTTCAAAAAATTTCGTGTGGATAAATTTTAGCGAATACTCATCTGACAAAATTTTCGCGTGGATTAATTTTAGCGAGGGCAATGATTTTGAAGAAAAAAATATTGTTTTTAAATACAAAAATCAATATAGTCACATGTCTTTGTAACACAATTCTTGACTAAGAACAGAAAAACTTGGAAATTTACGCCCCCATTGCTAGTTTTTGAAAAAATTATGAAAATTATAAGAAAATGATAAAAAATGAAAGAAAAAACATACTGGATTTATTTTAGCGAATCAGCTTTTCGAAAAATTTCGCGCGGATAAATTTTAGCGATCTGTCAATTCGGTGCGTTTTAGCGAGATTTATTTTAGCGAAAATAGGGAAAACTCGCAAAAACGCTAAAATTAGTCTCGCTAAAATTTCTACGATTAAAGTAGAACTTATTAACGGTTTTTTTGAAGTCTGAAAATCAAATATTTGAGGCTACCATCGGATTCAGAGTGAATAGTAGATAAAGAAAAAGGGGTTATTTGTTAAGTTTCTACCACCTGGTGCCGAGAAATGGCATTTTTAATGCGAAAAGTAGATTTTGTACGGTAGAGTTAAGTTACCAGTGCGCAAACGGCGCCAGTGCACGAACGAACGTCTTTGAACTTGAAAAAAAACAACCAAAAACAAACTTTTATAGAATTTTCTTTGTGCTGCAGAATCCTCAAACTATCCCTTGCAATCTGTCCAAAAACTAAAATAAACGGAGCACTAGAACAACACCAAACCAATTTTGAACAAGGGCAAGTAAAAAGAGCACGAAATTCGGGATTTTTGTAAACATGGCTGATCGTGAGAGCAAAATGTTTTTTATAAGAAGATTTGCGCAAGAAGAGTTCTAAAAATCTTCCATCACCACAAAATTTCATTAAAACATGTTAGTTCATTAATTCAAAATCAATAGAAACATATCACCAGTTGATATAAAAAAGTGTTCAGTCCGCGAATGATCCAAACACCATATTCAAAATGAAGACATTGCAACGTCAAAACATTCCAAAGCTGGCGATCTCAATTAAAAAAGAAGGCACTACATTGCCGCCATTTTCAATGAGCAAAACTTGAAAAAGAAAACAAAAAATGGATGACAAACAAAATCTTTACAAAAATAAACAGGTTAGTAAAACGCTAAAGTTCTTATAAAAAAGACGCTTTTTTAGTGAAAAAGTGTGTGGTTTTGAAAAGTTCAAATATATACCCATGTATGATCTCGGAGGAGAAAAAGTATTACCTGCGAGTGGAGCTCTAATTTTTTATTTCGAAAGATCGTTTGCACACTGGCAGTCTAGGATTATACTAAATTAAGGGACGTCCCCAAATTAAGGGCGCCCCTTAATTAAAGGACATTGATTAAAATCATGTCCCTAAATTTAAGGACAGTCTCTAAATAAAGGAACATAAATTTTCAAACCTCAATTTTTTGGCAACCATCCATCAGCCAGTATAGACTCAGACTCGTATATCAAGACTACGGGATTTCAAGTACGGGCCGATTTTACTTTCGTTTTGAGTGGTTTCATTTTCGATTTCAAGCCAACATCTTAGCAACAGGCTGCTCGCCCATAGTTACAGGGGTTTGTGCAAAAAACTAAACATAGAAAATTTTCCAAATCCCCCATTTCGATTAATGCAATGAAAAATGAAACTTTTCTATGTTTCACTTTTTTGCATCTATTCTTCAAAATGAAAATATGTAAGATTTTAAGTTCTTCTTATATTCAATGATTTTTTAAGGCACTTTGTTGACAATCAAACTCTTGCATCACATTCCCGCTTTCTTCAGTAAATTGATAATGAGAAAAAACCTAAGCCACAGATCACGGATTGAAACAAATATATTTTGGCGCTTAGGAAATATCCTTAGTATGTATACTATATTTTTATTCTAGTTTTTTTTAACTGTAAATATTTGACCCAAACATTTTTAACTCTGTAAATTTGTATTATATAGTTAGCCTTATTACACCAGTTTAAAACGATGTACTGGTAAATATATTCTTGAAACAAATATATGAAGGGTGGGATTTGATAAACAGCTGCAAAGGAGCGCTGGGAAGCAATCAGTAGAAGAGACCACTTTCGTTTTTGTTGCAGATTTCTATAAGAACTTCTCTCAGGGATTACTTTATCAATGTACATGTACATATGTGATGTGTCAACTTGTCAGCATTGTATGTAAAGGAAAAAATAAAAGAGGTAAGACTAACCTAGTTTCTAATCCTGATATAGGAGTTTAAGTTTAGACTGTCAGGGGCCCTCATTTTTAACAATGTAGATTCTTCTTCACTAGCCCTACAAGCTTGCAAAATATGAAATCCCAACAAAGTCGGGAGCTTAGGCTATCTAGTTAGCTAGCAGCTACTTTTTCCCACGCTTTTTATCAAAAAAAAAATATGGGTCACCAGAGAAGAAAAAAATTTCGCTACCATGTTTGTTTACATCTAAAAGTCGTTGGAACTTGGCCATGGACGTGTAAAACAAAGATCAACATGTTTTTGATCATTTTCATGATTTTATCATTCAAATTTACAATATAATTTTGTTTTATAAAAGCAAATATATCATAAAGTTTTGAGTAATATTTTTGTCTTTCTTCTGAAGATTTCATTATTTCACATGGTCTTTTACACGCTCTATAGTTCAAACGCGTTAAATTTAGAAAGATAAACCCGTTTCACACGCGCTTTGATAAACAAAAGAAATGTCCTAATTTGCTGATTCGGCGTTCGTCCGACGTAATTTTTAAATTTTAGCTCAGCAAAGATGGTTGTAATAACACACTTTCAATGGAAGTGTAAAGTTCAGAAACCGTTGACGCACCAATCTAAAGATACTTACACTTTAATTTTGTTGTCCCTTAATTTAGGGACAGTGTCCTTTAGTTTAGGGACTGTCCCTTAATTTAGTATAATCCTAGACTGACTGGTTCCTCGTTCGCGGACTGGGTACGAATAGCGCTCGCTTTAACGACTTATTATTCCAAGAAGAAGCTTTCAAATAAAGTGAAAATAAAGTGAAAGAAGGACTTCAAGCTCATCTACGACGAGATGGTCTAAAAGGATTTATGTAAAAACCAAAACCAAGTGAGAAAAGTGAAAAATGAGTTTGGCGTTCATGCACAGGACCCTGCCGACGCACCGGACTGTCCGGTGTATTTGTCTGGTGGCAAAAAGTATACTTTCAATACACCGGACGCAATAAGTCCGGTGTCAGTCCGGTGTTGCATACAGGGAATTTTGGACGCCGGACATTTATGAAACAAAAAATTAAGTAACACCGCATGGTGTTTTGATTGTCCGGTGGAAAAAAATTACCTTCTCCGACACCGGACATCCGACTTCCTTAAGTCCGGTGTAGAGATTGTCCGATGGTAAAAAAAATTCTCATTTTACACCGGAATTTCGTCTGTCCGGTGTTCGTTAAGTCCGGTGCGTCGACAGGGTCCTTCATGCACAGACAATCGAACCAGTCGAACCAAATCAAACACAGTTGACCGATTGAAATTCGATTGTCGAACGCAATCGAATCTCAATCGAACGTCAAAATTCTGGGTAATATTCGATTGGTTCGATTGTTGTTCGACTAGTTTGATCGTTCATTCCGTTCAATTGAGATCATCTGGCTTTATTCTTGCAGCTTCCCAACATCCAAGCTCTCAAACACCAGGCGGTGTCAATCGAACTGTTCGATTATCGAACTAATCGAACTTAATCGAACCCTAGCGAACGATAGCTGTTCGATTACCGAACCCAATCGAACACCTATCGAACCGGGAAAACTTTCGTAAAGTTCGTTGACTGTTCGATTATACGATTTATAGTTCCATCGCAGTTTGATGAATACCCAGTGGCGTAGCCAGGATTTTCAAGGGGTGTCGCAAATTTCAATTTTCAAATGGGCGGTTAGAGGGCGCTTGTTAATTTCATTAGGGCGGTGTTAAAATATAACGCCCAAATACTTCCAAACAACCGGGGGACGTTATGGGCTGCAGATCCCAATACCTGTGAACCCCAAACACAGGCCACGTTGCACGTGGTTAACCGGCAACTCACCATTAAACGAGTTTACCATTTGTTGAATGGGTGGCAGAGCCACACATTGGATCGAAAATATTCAAAGAGTGAGTGTCTCGTTCGTAATAATAGATTGTGGTTTCTAAAAGAATGATATTGCCCTTTGGGAAATTCCTTTTGTCCTAGGGAAATTCCCGGATAAACAAACTCTCCGTCTTACAGTTTATGCGCTCCTTTTGTAAAATATAAAATGAAATTCTATTGTAAAGTGTGCCGATGGAGAGTGAAGAAAAAATTTGTTCATTTTTTTCAAAAAGTTATGTTATGTTCGTGTTATATAGAAAAGTCAACAAGAGAAAAATTCGTTTCTTGAGTGATAATTTTGTGATTTGACATAAAAGTATTTTGTATGATTTTTACAACGCTCATCATAAAAATAACCTTCAACAAAATAAATAAAAATTACTTTAGACTAGCAGGCTAAAATACCGTATACAAAACAATGTAATCAATCCCCCCCCCAAAAAAAACATTTTCTTGAGTCTTGAGTCTTGATCTCGTATAGCTGTCACTGAAAATAAGCTCCGACAATTTTATATTCTTCGAAAACGAAAGATGTCATTGTCTGTAAAATCGAGCATAAAGTCTCAAATTCATAAAACAACAAGAAACCACAACCAGTCAAAAACCAAGAACTGTCTATATTCTATCCATTACAGTATAATACAATATCATGTCATGCAATCCAATCAGAATACAGAACTACAGCATAGGATATGTACAAGTACTCTCTCTTATATATTGCCACATACGATAGTCAATGTTCAATCACAAATCTTTACTTTATTATTTGCCATTCTGGAAACAAGCAACTTTTGCTGTCTTTACGACGAATAGCATTCTTTTTTCTTCATCAGTACAATTCTTCCCAAAAACAAGAGAAGCACTATCAGTTCGGGATCAGGTCTTGAAAACTTTTTTCTGATACAGTATTCCAAATATATCTCTCGGCTCTCTCATGGTAATAGTCTCACATCATAATATAATCGAAGAAAGATCTTGCTTTCAATGAGTCCCCTCCTCTTCTACTCGTTTTCTGATAAAATAATTATAATTTACGGTCACCGACGAGACCTTTTTTGTTCTGCTAACAATTTAACAAAGAGGATAACAATAAATATTAAAGTCGGTAGCCGTGTCATTGTTTTTGTGCAGACGATGAAGGCCAAAGTGAAGAAAAATTTCTTATTTTACGGTCCCGGAGCTGTCTTCATTTCTACCGAGCTCTACTAAGCTAAGGAATCGCAATACTGAATTTTGATTCGGTGCCGTAAATTTATTAAAATCTAAATATCCCCGCCAATTTAAAACATCGCCGCCAATTGAAAACCGCCCATTGAAGGCGACGTGATTTTCTAAAAAAGCCGCACGCCGCGCGTGTCCGTACGAGCGCTAGTCGCCGCGCGTCGTCCTCTTACCAGCGCTTTTTATTTCTTGTCTTTCAAAAACTTTTGTTTGTCAAAAAAGGGCGTCGCTGAGTCTTCAGGAGCGACACCCTAGTGACGCCACTGAATACCGTAGAGTCGTTTAATATCGACATGCGTCTTGTTATTTCGACATAAAAAATCAAACATAAACAAATACATACCAAAGAAATGTAAGAAACGTGAAGTAGGTTTTTTTCGAAAAGAAAACTTTAACGATGTAGTCACTAAAAACTAATTAGCATGCTTTTATTCAACAGAACGAAGATATCCAAATCAAAACAACATTTTGCACGCAAGGAATTTTTTAGTAGACCTATTTACCGTGAATAATAAAAAGAACCTGGTTTCCTTTTGAATTTAATGTTTACTGCCGGCCGTGATGGTCTCTTAGCACCTAGAGCGTGTGTTTTTAATAAATAAGGAAGGGGAAACCAGGCTAAGCGCGCAAATTATTTTTATCACGTGACTTGAAGCATAATAAAGTTGTAAAATTTTAATGATGAACACGAGAAAGTTACGAGGAAGTTTGCATGCGTTTCGTGTGCTGTGTAAAACTGCTTATAATTTGGCTGTTGTTTAATTGAAAGGATTGCAACGTTTATTGAACTTTTAGTTTGATGGATTCTACGGTACGATTGAGGTTTGATCAGTTTGATTAAGATCGATGAAGTTCGATTGGTTCGATTAAATCGATTTATCGACCTTGCCGCCCAATTTTTTATTTAAATTCAGAGGGCGTATTGGCGGCCGCCCACAGACCATTCTCGCGGGCCATCCTATATCCATCCCATCGGATGGGACAAGCTGGAGCCTTTACAAGCTCTTTGGTCGTTTAATTTGTAAGAAAAAGATTTTAATCTCTATTACTTTCTTTAAAGAAAGAAGAATTCGGTGCCTGTGTTTTGATTAAACAACCTCGTAATTTTCTGAAAGGTAAAGAAAAGTAGAATTAATCCGACACAACCATCGAACTTAAATCAAACTCATCGAACATCAATCAAACTTCATCGAACAAAGAAAACTCATCGAACTAAATCGAACTTATCAAGAAATTTTCGTAAAGTTCGATAGCTGTTCGATCGGGTTCGGTAATTGAACAGCTATCGTTCGATTTTGTTTGATAAAGTTCGATGGTTTGATAACGAAAATCGGTTCGATAGGGTTTGGTTGACACCGCCTGGCAAACATCACAAGCCGAATGAAATTACTTTCAATTTCCCATAGAAATTATGCGATGAACAATCCGGGGGTCAATGAATCGACAATCGAACATCAATCGAAAGCAATCGAACATCAATTGAACGCAATCGAACATAAGCGAGCAAAGCGAGCAAAAGCAAATTTAGCCAAATGAAAGCTAAAAATCAATGGATGGATTACGGAGTCATTCACGCCGAGCTGGAATTATTACTTTAAGCCATCTAAAAATCAAACTATCTTTGTAAGTACCCTTACGCCAATGCGCCACAAACGTTTCAGTTGTACGCCGAAGATCTTCGGCGTTAGTTACACAAAATCCATACTGGTGAGATCGTCCTGACCTGGTCATCATGGCACTGGGGCACTGGGCACCCCCCTCTACACGGTTTAACAATAGTCAGCCAGTTTTGTCTCTCTAAAAGTTATATTACAAAAAGAATCACTAGATAAGTTCGGCATTCCAAAACATATATTCAGGATAAGATACTGTTGCTAAAAAGAGAAACAGAAGAAATACAAAAGAAAACAAAAGTACCCTCATAAAAGTCCAAAAAGTTTTTGTTTTGATTTTTGCTGGGTGTCGGTTAAATTGTAAATGACTACCAAGGCGAAAAATTTTTCAAACTGCGGAAACGTTTAGACGGGGGTATGGTGGTTCCATTTAGACGGGGGTTCTGTTATTATCAGTTAGGTAGGGTCAGGGTTGCTAGTAACGGCTTGTCACTGTGCCGGGTGCATACTCGGCGCCTTGGGCCCCGCAGGGTTGCTAGTAACGGCTCGAATTTCAGTCAGGTTAAAAAAGGGGTACTTTTACCCATATTATAATAACATTACCCCCGTCCTTTTTGTCATTCTATAAGTATTTACAAATTTTGTTTTCTGCTGTGCGAGTGTGGCTCAACGGATAGCGCGCTGGGTTTCTGATCAGAGATACTTTCATTTGGTGGGTTCGAAACCCGGTCGGGTCGATATTTGGAGAAAGTTTGAAATATAGAAAAGTTAGTAGAAATCAGCAGAAAACAAGTCTCAGAAAGTCAGAAAATGGAAAAGACTAGGAGATAGAATGGAAGATAGGAAGTAGAGAAAGTAGAAAAAATCCTGGAGAGTCATTTACAATCTACACACGACCATCAATTTGCTGTGACTCGCTGCCGAGATTCCTCGTAACTAAAGACGCTTTCGTTCGGTAAATTACACAATTCATATAAATAAAAATACAGACTAAAATTTAATTTCTTAAACTTTGTAATAACTCAATAAAAATAATTAAAGGGGATTTTTAAGTATTTTCTGAAAATAAAAAGTATATCCTAAACAGTTACATTGAATTTCATTACAAAAGTTCTTTTACAAAAAATTAAATCAAAAGTATGGTCATTATTTTTAAATGAGCGCTGCACGGATATTTTTTAACATCTTTGGATCGAGCATCTTTTTTACTATTAAAAATATGTACTCTAGTGAAAAAATAGAGCAGGACTTTGAGTAGGCTACGTCATATCTCCCTCGCTCCGTGCGTTAAACCTTCTTCTCTTCGGGATATGAGCTTTTGTTACAACTCCAATATTTCGAGAAATCTTTTCCCGCACATGCGCACTGAGTACACGCATAATCAAGAAAACATAACAAACGGCCTGCTAACAAAATCAAAACAAGATGGCTACTTTTACTCGTGATGAAACTGTTAAATTTTTGGAAGAATATGTGTTTGGAATTGAGAAGTTTCACCCAAAACAAATCGAATTGATAGAGGAATTTTGTTTGGGTAAAAACATATATCTTAGTGCACACACAGGCTTTGGAAAGTCCATAATTTATCAAGGCATTCCTTGGTTTTTTGATTGTGTCAATGAGCAATGTCTTGGGGTCTCGACACTCATTGTTGTTTCCCCATTAATCTCCTTAATGGAAGACCAGGTCAAATACCTTAAAGAGAAAACCCCTATAACAGCTGTAGCCATCCACCAGAAAACCGAGAATCTTGGCTCTGTCCTGGATGATGTTGAACAAGGATTTTATTCTTTAGTCTTCACCTCGCCAGAAAGTATGCTATCGAAGGTAAAACTGAGACAGCTACTTTCCTCGTCTTCTTTCCAAGAACACTGCATTGGTGTTGCAATAGACGAGGCCCATGTAATGGCAGAGTGGTTAGTGTCAAGTATTAATTAAATTCACTGCAGCATTGATTCAAATTTTGAAAAGTGCTGGCAATTTTCTCTTTAAAGTTTTCCATTATTTATGTGTTTGCTATATATACTCTGAGTAGACCTTTTTCAGATCACGATGTCATGTTGAATTAATTAAAAACTCCAGCATCAAAACAATGACAAGAAGAAATTTCTTATGATATTTTGTTAACTTGTTGCTGTTTTGTCAATGTTTTTAAAAGTGAAAAGATTGTTAATAGTATATATTTTCAAAAAAACTTATATATATTTTCATACTATATATATAAGGGCAAAATGCATATGCTGCTCTGTCACCCAAATCTCCTGAATGAATTATATAACTCATGTTTAGCAAAATCATCTTCCATTTTCCTACCTTTTTGTCCTTGTTCTCTTCAGGGGATTTGCTGATTTCAAAAAGAAAGTTTTCCGGAAGTATTATGCCAATCTTGTTCAATTGAGGACCTTGCTAGGTGACAACATTTCGTTTGCGCTTTTCACTGCAACTGCTTCACGGTTAATGGAGTTGAAAATTTTTGAGTCACTTGGGCTGACACCAGATGATTTTACAAGAGTCCTTCTTGATCCTGACCGAAAGAACATTTATTATCAGGTACAAATGGTCCCTAAAGTCAGTCTGTCCATTATTTTTGCCTTCGTAATTCAAGATATTGTGAACAATGGTGATTCCTCCAAACGTCGCTTGATCTACTGTCAAACACGTAAACGTTGTGCACTTTTGTTCAACATGTTTACCTTAAATCTTGGCCAAAATTTGTACAGTGGTGCTGTTCCAGATCCAAGATTGAGAAGGGTAGACATGTTCCATGGGGGGACACCTGATTCCGTGAAGAGTCATATTCTTGATCAGGTGACCAAGCAGGATACACACTTGCGTGTTGTGATCTGCACCATAGCTTTTGGTATGGGTGTGAATTGCAGAGGTGTGAATGAGTCTATCCATTTTGGTCCTTCAAAGTCAATTACCTCATTTGTGCAGGAAAGTGGGCGTATCGGTAGAAATGGTGAGCCAAGTATAAGTCGCCTATTTTATACCAGTGCGCTTACAAGCAAAGTTGATGCTAAAATGAGAGACTTTGTACAAGAATCATCTAAATGCCGAAGAAATATGATCTTATCAAATTTTTCAGCATCCAATCAGTCTGAGTTTGCATGTGGTTGTGAGTGCTGCGATGTCTGTGCCCTTAAGTGTGAATGTCCTGAAAAGAAGTGGAACCCTATTGAGTTTGCACTACAGAGCCAGAATAGCAGCCCAACCAAACAACGTGTGATTTTAGATTCTAACCTCGATCTATTAAGGGAGAGACTTATAACTTACAAAAACACTTTTTTAGAGGTTGATATCAAACCTGTTGGTATTCCTTCCCCATACATGGAATTTGATGATTTCCAAATTAGGTCAATCATTAAGAATGCCACTAAAGTTTTTACTGTTGCAGATGTGTATTTTTTTGGATTTGTTTGGAGAAGAGAACAAGCCATTCAAATATTAAAAATTTTTGGGGAGTTATTTGAGGACATTGAGATGGACTCATTGTTTTTAAACAATACAACAGATTTTTATACCTCAACAAGTGTCATTGGTGATGAGTGGTATGAAATTGCAAACGATCCATCATTGGCTGACACACTTAGTGACTCTATCATGTTAAAGCAACTGGATGATTCACAAGATTCTGATTGACCCTTTTTTAAATTTTTCTACAATATATAATATATATATATATATACATTGACAAAACAAAGTATAACAAAATTAAATTGAAATTTAATGAGTAATTTTTTTTTGTAAACTGGGAAATTTACTCAATTGCTAACAAAAGAAGTCTGAAGAAATGCTTTATAACATAACAAGATGTGTTACAAAATTAGTTTAAAAAATATTTTCAACATAGAATGTTTCTACTAACGTACAGTTTTTTGAGTTGCAATCTGGTTTTTATGATCACTTATCCATTTGTAGTAGTCACTGATATCAAAGTTTTTCAGGAGACTGTCTTGGCATTTGCGGAAGTTGGAATATTTTCTCTCTTTTTTTTTCTTGAGTGCTTCTTGTCTCAATAGTTCATCTACAATTTTGAGCTTGTCCTTTAAGTTCGAAGCTTTCTTGTGCTCTCCAGATCTTTTATAAATTCCTGACTGTTTATCAAAGTTTTCCAACAGCGCTTTGTTGTAGGGTAGTGCTTTGAGATATTTGTCCAATATTTTCTCGTCCTTTTGATGGGGTCCAAGCCTTTTTTTCAGCATTTTCACAACTTTAATCAGGTGTTCTAGGCCCATGTCTAATGCAACATTACCACCTGAAGTAACAAAAGAAATCTCATTAAATCTTTCAGTTGCCTTTAGGGTCATCCATATAGTACGTCTATACATCTGTACGCAAGAATTTTCCAAATATTTGACACTCCTCCCCCCTTGTACGCAGAGAACAATAGAAATGACGTCATTCCAACAATAGACACTTTGGCTAAACCTCATCTCCCCCTTCACTACGTACGTACTATATGGACGGCCCCTTATTATATCTTAATAGGCCTGTATCTTAAGTTAACAAGATCTTGTTATTTTTTATAGGGTTAGATTTTAGAAGTTTTTACTTCCAATATAATTTTATCATCAATAATAATTTCCTACCGTGTCCATCTTTCTTCTTGAGGGTTCGGTTCCAAATCAGTCTGTAAGCATCTTGCTCGGACAGCAAACAAGTCACCTGGCAAAGTAGGTGAAATCCTTCCACTGCATACTTCCTGCTTCCTGCCCCGTCAACCTTCAAATAGGGAAGCATGAATTTCCATGTACGAATAATACGATCACCATCACCTTCACTTATTGCATCTTTGAAGTTTCTGATGAGCATCATAAACTCCATAACGTTGCATTGATAATTAAACATATCATCATCAGTTTTGTTGTCACTTATTTTTGAATTTGGGCATTTTGATTCAATTGGCTCTAAACCATGTTTCTTAAAATGAGAAAAAGGCATTGTTTGATAAACAAGACTGTTTAAAGTTTGATTCGCAATTTTATCCATTCGATAGCAAAAATTGACTTGTAAAGATCTTCATTTGTGATTCGTGAGGGAGTCACAAGTCATTTAAAAATTCAAACCCTGTTACAACTATCCAACTTTGATTGAAATTTCAAAAGAACAACCAAGCCATGAATTCAAAATTTTTCCTATTTCAAAAAGAAATACTAGTAACATTTTCTGGCACTCCTTACCTTCAACTCATGGTCCCTCTTCAATTTTCCATTATGCTGGTAAGTCTGTTTGCATCCGGGTAAACGACACTTGAAACGTCCATTCTCTGTTTGCTCGTCTGATGTGTCACTTTGCTGAAAAATGCAGAGATATTTTTTATTTTATAGAATTTCTCAATATTTAGTTTTGTAAGTTTTTACTTCACTCTACTTTTCAAAAATGTTATGCTCTTAAAATAATAAATTTATCACTTAATCAATAATACAATTTTGAAATTATTACTTGTGATTGTGATTGTGAATTTTTCATCTTCAGAAATTCAGCCAACTGGTCCGACTTAAGAAAATATTTATCCACAATTCTTTCCGACAGTATTTTGAGAAATTTTTTCTTTGACTGGTTTGACTCCAAGGCATCAGGTGGAAGGTTTTTATCATCAGGAATATCATTTACACTTTTGATTGACAATTCAACCAGTGCAGCTGCTATTATTCTTGCTTCTAATTCAACATCAAGAAATTGACGACAAGCAGCATAATTTCTCTTGACTTCAGTCACAACGTTTCTCCGATTTATGAGGACTTTATCACTTCCAAGAGTACACTTGTCAGAAGTGTCAGTAAGGTAGAAGTTGTTGAAGCATAGCTTAAATGACAAAATAAAATATTTATTTTTGCAAGTGTTCTGCAACAGAATATTTCCTCAATTATTTGGGTTGATTGAAAGAAAATTTTGCTTTTACTTTCACATCTGATTTTTCAGGATTTTTCAAAATTAAAACTTTTAGAAGAAAAGTAAAAATTACCTGCATGAATTTCATCTCAGTATGGAAATCAGCAATTTCAAAATGCATTCCATCCAACCTTTCTTCTGGAGTGAAACCATTAGCTGATTGGAACTGAGAATTGATAGCACGTTCAACAGACAGTTGGTCCCCAACAACAGCTAGCGTACCAAGGTATGTTTCGTTATTTATGACACTTTTTGGTTGATACTGTTGAAAGTCTTCTAATATTCGTGCAATTCCATCATTATCATTCTCATTTTCAAAAATCATACCAAGGAGGTTCTAAATATGATTAAAAAGAAAATATATTTGTGCCATTCAATCCATTGATATTGAGACTAGTTTCTATTTTAGGAACTACTTTGAGAAACTTTTGCTGAAAAGTTTTATGAAAATTAATTTAGGGATAACCACAATAAACTTACCATTTGACTTTTTTTAGACATTTCCTTCGAGTGTTTATGTGGAATATGCTGAACAACGCAATCCTTCATTTTTGTTAAGCATTGGATATCTTCAACAATGACTCGTTGAACCAAAGTGATATAATCAGATCGTTGTTTCTTGTGATCATCTTTATCAAAAAGGAACTCTCCATTTGGAACATCATTCAGCTTTCTTCTTGGAGAATCAGTGCTCAAATCATTACCACCAACTCTATTCATCACATACGCCTTAACACAATCATGTGAGTCAACATTTTGATTTTCTTCAGTCATATCACTGACTTTGATGACAACATCAACATTGTCAAATATCACCTGAAATATATTGCAAGATCATTCAATATTATAGGGTTTAAGAATTTTATGCTCTAATAATACTAAATAAATACTAAATGTGAAATTTTGTAATGTGATTTTGGTCACTATAGACTAATAGATTAGTTTGCACATAAAAGCAGACTGGTATTTTACCAAGCACAGAATTTTATGTTTTTGGCAAAACCAAACAATCTTATAGAAAATTTTAGGCAATTTTAACCTTGGCACCATTCTTATGTTCTTCACTGTCTTCATCTTCATCCTCATCTTCTCCATCTTCATCGTTGACTTGATTGTCGTGATTTCCCTTAATCGGACTCAGTGGATCTAAAAAAGCAAATAATGTGTTGATTTTTTTCTCTTTTTTACTTGTTCTTTTGTAAAATAGTTGCTATAATTTTTGAAATATAGTTGATTGTCTTTTCTGAATAAAAACAATTATTACCGTCTCCAGAGATCACATCATCCTGATTTCGTCTTCCTTGCTTTTTTGTTGGACTAGAACCTAGTTATGAAAAAAATTTAAGTATTAATATTATCAGTAATTGTTGGATTGCTGGTTAGGTAAAGACTGTTATTGGAAAGCATTTTGAAAAATGACACTTCAAGAATTCAGCAGGCAATTTTTGGTTGATAAGAAATAATCTTTATCTTACATTTGACATCATCAAAATCTTTCTTTCCGCTCTTCTCTTGACCTTCCAATAGTGATTTCTAAACAAATTAAACAAATGGCATATATAATTTGATATTTCCCCTTCAGTTAGTGTAGTTAAACCTCCCCCTGCAAAAAAAATTATCAATTCGCCAAATACTGATTTAATTATTATGATTTTGTTATAGATTTACCTCGTCACCAGTTAGTGTACATTCTTCAAGATGTTTCTGATGGAGCTTCTTGCTTTCAAAATTGATGCTCCTCTTTAATGGACTATCGTGACCTTTACCATACTCAACAAGTTTACGATAATGTGTACGATGAGAAACAGCAAGCCGAAGTGTCTTCAGTCTGATTATCGAGCTCTTAAAAAGAAAGGTGAGTTAATTTTTGAATTTATGTACCTTTAAAAATTATTGATATTGAGTGTCTATTTGCAGCACCAGGTAGCACCCACCTGCATCCACATCAATTGTCAAGATAATTATTGGTATAGCAAAAGTGAACTAAGCAATGTTGGTTTTATGAAAGCACATTTTAGTTTTGTTCACACTGTTTACCCCTTTAAATTATTTGTTTACCGTGTAAGAGGAATGTTGCACCATCGAAGTTATAATTTGTTGTAGTGCAGTCATTCTATTGCTCCTGTTTTTGAAACAGACTGCCGCAGCGGTAACAATTGTAGATTGCCAATACAAATCCTTTTCCTCTGATCTCCCTGTTCGGAGTGATACTGTTTTCAAGATTTCTCGAAATAGAGGACACCTTTGTTTCATTTCCTCATCAGCACCATTAAATGTAAAATTTAATAGATCTTCCTTTGAAGTTTTCTTGAAAATGCTCTTATTCTCCACTTTTTCCATTTTTTCTACTGAAAATGTTCGATTTTGGCACATTGTTGTAGATTCTTTTTCAATTTCTTTTAAAAAATGAGGGATGAGTTGTTCACGGACATTCTTGTTGCTCCAAGCTGATTTGGCAATTGATTTGGGATTTTCCTTAAGTAAAGCAAGAGCAATCGGGTTCAAAGAAGAGTCAATTTTACGGTCCTTTATCTGTCCAGAAGGCCAAAAAACTTTTAAATTGATTTCAGTGGATGCTTGATTGTCTAATTTCACTTTTTTGTTATTAGGAACCTCAGGAGGGGGTGAGATGAGATGCATTCTTGATAATGGAGTGGATGGTGGAGACATTAAACAGATGGTTGTTTCATTTCCACTGGTTGCATTTTCCATCGGTCGTGGCGATGTTATGGAGGATAATGTTACATCAGATGGTGATAGTGGAATCTTTGATAATGGAGTTGATTGAGGTGACATTAAGCTGGTAGCTGTTTTTCCATTTGCATTGGTACCATTTCTCAACGGTGGTGGTGATGCTATCGGTGATGGTGATTTCAAAGGCAAAAATGATCCGTCAGAAGGTGATTGTGATACTGAAAGTGATTGTGATGGGAAAACTGGCATTGGTGGCAAATGATGATTGGGGATGACTTTACTATTTGCTTTAATGAGTTCATCAAGTTTTTTGTTAGCATCTGCTAGTGTAAATCTACATTGTTGTCTTTTTTGAAGCAATTTTTTGCAAGTTAGGCAGATATAAGGACTTGAATTGATAATTTTGATTCCCAGAGAATTAAGTTCCTCACGTGGCGAGAATTTCTTTGAGTCTGAATCTATATAATTGAAATCTTGTTTTGATGTAATATTCTTTCGACAAATGTGACAAGATTTTAACATTTTGGACATTTTTCATCTAAAATAAATAATGTAAAAGAAATTGTTATTGGCTATATATAAATAACACAGAGATTCATCATTAAATAGGTACATATAATATTCACACCTTTCAAGGGTATCAATTTTAACCATTCCAACAAACTTCCACCAAAATCGCCAAAATCTACCTTTAAGAATCTAAGTTTCTTGGGAATTTAAAAATCTTAATTTATTTCATTTTTTCTTTCTGTTGTATATACCATAAAACACCCTAGAAAAGAATAATCTGATATTTGAATTTTTTATATTTTATATTTTAATTGATCAGATTATAGACTCTGAGTAAAACCGCTTTGTAATCTGACTGCATATTTCAAATTTTCCTCTCATGGACAATAAAGACAGATACCCATTTTATCCTCAAAATATTTCCTTTTTGTTTTTACTTTATTTGGCGGTAATTTGTCAAATTGAAATTTTTTATCATGAAAATAGTTTGATTCCTTTTTTCATTCAAGGCTATTACTATTTTAGAGACTTTCTGCTGCTGCATTCTATGACAATTTATATTTTGCATGTATATTCAATTTTTGATAATTTAGGGGGAAAATTAAAAAATTGAATTTTTGCATTGGGTTTGGATCTTTGGATTTCAGTTCTAATTTTCCTTTGAAGTGAATAAATCTGACTGTGTTCCTTCTCTCGCAATTTAAAGGTTTTCCACCATAAAGGCATACTAGCACTTAAATTGCAAATCATTGAAGGAGTGGTGCGCCCAGTCACGCAAGGATTTGATCCATAGCTCGTGCTGCACACTTTACCTATAGAAACTGGTTTGATTTAAGGGTTGATTATTGTTTTATTTGAGTAATTTATTATAAAGATAACATGTACAGTAAAATCTTTATGTGAACAAGCAATAACCAAATCCAAATTGTGTCATTAATTAGAAATACTTACTGAACGCTAATTTTAGCATACTTTAAGTAATACTGATGTTTTTTGTTTGTCAAAATATTCTGTCTTTAAAAAGTTATCACACAACACAACAGCAGACAGAGAGAGCAGCATAAACAGGGGATAAACAGCCTCTTGCATTTTGGTTGCAGTATTTGTCTCATAATAAGAAAAGCCCACAAATTATTTTTTTTGTAAACCCTGGCTTCTTAACACATATAAATAAACTACATATGCAGGAATGTAATAAACGTATAAACAAAAAAAAAGCATAACATAACCAGCAAAACATCACACATGTTTCTTCTTCTCTCACTTCTTTTTTTGCGCACTGCCTATCTACCATTATTAAAAAGCAAGAACGGCCTTTGCAATGAAATAAATTACGTAATTTATGAAAATTTATGCGTACACCATATTTTGATTTCCGGGGTAACTAATATTAGTAAACCATACAAATGCTCATAGACCAAGAGGAGAGCCTAAAGCTCGGAGCGGTCTGATACAGTAGACTAGACTTTGAGCTCAAAGCCGGACCAAGTGGACCGACCTAAACAATCGAGGTAGCAGCAGTCAGTCAGGAGTAATATAATACCTTAAACAAGGGGTATACCTTGTTCAAGTGAGAATTCCAAATTTCTATTGTTTGATACTTCCTATTTAGGAAGTAGTGGGAATATTTTCCAAACTAGGAAAAAGGGCACTCTCTCGTCTATACCATTGGAAAGAGCACGAGAAACTGAATTCCCATGGTGATTTTTAGTCTAGAAAATTCCACAGCCGGAATTGATCACAATCTTCAATTTTAAAACAACCTTAAAGTCTAGTCTACATGAAACGAAATCGGCTTTTTTAAAGGGTGTAGAAAGAGCTTTACACAAAAAATACAAAACAATTTAAAATGGTACCCGACGTTTTTTCAAGAAATCTTAAAAAATACCTTGAACAAGGTACCCCTACCTTAAACAAGGTATATACATACCTTGTTTAAGGTACATCCTAAACAAGGTATACACCTTGTTTAAGATATTATTAACTATTCTTCTTTGCTTCCTGTCTTCTTCCCCTGAATTTATGGTTCCAAACCTACCTTATTGGAACTAATTTTCGCGGGATTTAATTTTAGCGTTTTTCGCGGTTTTTCGTCAAAATCGCGAAAATTTGATCCCGCGAAAAACTTTGAGAGTTGAAAACCGCGAAAATTAATTCCCGCGAAATGCAATTTTTTTCCAATTTTATCGAAAATCTTGAAAAATCCCTAGGAAAATGAAAGAAATTTGTCCAAAAAAGGGCAAAAACCGCGAAAATTAAAACCCGCGAAAATTCCAGAATGGAAAAACCGCCAAAATTAGAACCCGTGAAATGCAATTTTTCGGATATTTTTTTTCGACCGCGAAAATTAGTTCCCGCGAAAATTAGTTCCAATAAGGTAGTTCCAAAGTGCAAAGATAAAACAAAGATGAAAAAGATTCCGTCTGTAGATTTTGATAATTTTTTCACTACTTGGTCAATCTAGGACTCCTCTTTCCTTTGTGCTAAAATTCAACATGCCCTTTTTCCTTAACACATTTAAAATCTATGTTTTTTGAGGAAATCTTAAAAAATACCTTGAACAAGGTACCCCTACCTTAAACAAGGTATATACATGTACCTTGTTTAAGGTACATCCTAAACAAGGTATACGCCTTGTTTAAGGTATTACTCCTGACTGGCAGTGTTGAATGAAGATCAGACAGTCAGAGATATAAATTAACTAAGATTTTCATCACTTTCGTTTCATAAATTCTGTTATTATCTTTGGTAAAGTAAGTATTTCTATTAGCTACATTTTAAACAGTCATGAACTTAGCCAAAAATTTGACTCTTTGGTTTATATATACCGTAACGCGTAAGTTGGTCTATGATAAGATAAGATAAGATAAGTCTCTTCTCGTTTTTAAGATATGTACAGTGAATAAAAAACTAAGAACGATTAGCTAATAAATACTAAGCTTTCAAAGCCGTTCATTAGTACAAAGGAAAATCAATCTAGATAGCTATAATATATGGATCATATAAATCGACATCCCTCGTCTAATTTCGACACCCCTCTTTAGGGACAGGAATAATATGAAAGCTTGAATCACTGATTGAAAAAGGATTATTCCTCTCTGACCACCAAGCAAAGAAAAACAGTTTCAACCTTTTTATCAATTTTAGCTGATAAAAAGGGTGTCAGAATTAGAGGAGGGATGTCGACATTAGACCAAGTTACGGTAGTTGTTATGGAGAACAGCCAGTTTTCAAAGTATGGCAGAAATCATCGAGATCTCGAGGGCAGAGATTGCTCACTTTCTGCACTTTTCAAAGGGGCAAAATTCTGATAATATCTACAGTTTCAGGGGCAAAATCATTGAAAACTGGCTATATCCAGGCGGTGTCAACCGAACCCTATCGAACCGATTTTCGTTATCGAACCATCGAACTTTATCGAACAAAATCGAACGATAGCTGTTTGATTACCGAACCCGATCGAACAGCTATCGAACTTTACGAAAATTTCTTGATAAGTTCGATTTAGTTCGATGAGTTCGATTTAAGTTCGATGTGGTTCGATGGTTGTGTCGGATTGATTCTACCAACCTTTCAGAAAATAAATTACGAGGTTGTTTAATCAAAACACAGGCACCGAATGCTTCTATGGCCCGCGAGAATGGCCCGTGGGCGGCCGCCAATACGCCCTCGGAATATAAATAAAAAATTGGGCGGCAAGGTATAAATCGATTTAATCGAACCAATCGAACTTCATCGATCTTAATCGAACTGATCGAAGCTCAATCGTATTCATCGAACTGCGATCAAACTATAATCGTATAATCGAACAGTCATCGAACTTTACGAAAGTTTTCCCGGTTCGATAGGTGTTCGATTGGGTTCGGTAATCGAACAGCTATCGTTCGATAGGGTTCGATTAAGTTCGATTAGTTCGATAATCGAACAGTTCGATTGACACCGCCTGGCTATATTTACCTGTTTTTTTGGCTTTTTTTGTGGGGGAAGCAGATCTTAGTAGTGCATCACAAAGTGGGATATACACAAAACTCAACATCCTTACAAAAGTTGTCTTTTTGATTTCCCAAACATTCGTTTCAAGCGTTCACTTCCACAATTTATGTAAGTAAGTACTCTTTTGGTCATTCAGGTTCAACATAATACCAGTCAGGACCTCCTTTCACTTTATCAATATTACGCAAACGGCAGTGTGTGCTAAATAATCTTGGTTTCGCTTTCGATTTCAAGCAAAGGTCTTAGCAACAGGGCGCGCTTACATAGCAACGGGACTGGGTAAAAAAATCTAAACATAGAATTCAAAAAAAATAGCGATCATCGTATAATGCACTAAAAAATACTCCCTTTCTATGTTTAGTTTGTTCTACCTTGGATTATAACTGAAAATATCTTCAAAAAAACCTTCGTCCGCTATCAGCCGCGCGGTAATCTTTGCCCGCTTCAATTCTTAGATAATGAATAAGAGATGTGCGCTTAGCTAAGCCGTGCTCGCGGGCGATAAATTTATGTTTACTTATCTTGTATATTTTAGTGGTATTTATCCAATGAAAAGGATGTTGACAAAATATGCACGGCGCTGCTGACAAAATATGCACGGCATTGATTATGACATCATTAAATATGTCAATGTCGATTCAACGGCCGTTAAAGAAAATAATTCGTAGATAGTTCTTTTTATCTTGAAATTTAGAAATACGAGCAAAAAAAGATAAAATTTAATATTTGTTTCCTATCTAGATTATATTAGCGTTAGAATATGGTAAATTTTCACGAAAAATATTTCGCGATGGCGGTACGCCCAATCGCGCCCACGGGAAAGTTCCAATTTTTAATTATCGGGAAAACGGGGAAACCGGTTCACCACGTGGATAAAAAACGTACGGAATGAAACCTGGTTTTCAACCAGATTTATTCAGATAAAGCTATAAGAGGTTCATTACTTGTGGATTTTAAAACCTACATAAGCAAAAACGAAAGTTGTTGTGAAGGAAAGAGTAAACGCGCAAGACAGAAGGTTTGGTTGTGTTGATCAGGTATGTTTTTATTCTATCCGAACTAATGTTAAAAAAGTCCAAAGAGGTCCTGACTGCATAATACCGTCAACTGCTCCTCCGACTTGGGACTATCTGACACAACATGGGACGGCAATTCGGCCACCATTTCACCGAACCTCCAAAGTCATTTGATTTGAGTTAATGAACAGCGTATTAAAAAATACACGATTTCTCTTTCGCACCGAGTACCGTAGGTTTGTCTAATGTCGACATCCCTCTTCTAATTTCGTCACCCTTTGAAGATATGAATGATAGGAAGGTCGGAATCGCTGATTGAAACTTATTTTTTTTTGCTGAGCAATCAGTTGAGGAGTCCAACAGTGATTCCGACCTTCCTATTATTCCTATCTCTAAAGAAGGATGTCGAAATTAGAAGAGGGATGTCGACATTAGACCAAGTTACGGTAGGCTTTTAAATCAAAATATGAAAACAATCCATAGTGGACCAGACGGTACTAATCGAACGTTCGATTGTGATCGAAGTAATCATTTCTATTTCTATTATTTCTATTATTTGATTAGCAAAAACTTTATACAAAGTTATTCTCGCCAATGTAACAAAAAATATGATTAATAAAATGAAAAATATTAAGAATGTAGCCTAAATTTATAACATATAAAATATAGAAATAATAAAATAATGAGTAATAAATAGTAAAAATCAATTTATTATGTACATATAAAGATCTAGATAAAAATATTAGCCACTAATCTAAAAACATTACCTCCGTGGCTCAGTATATTGGAAAGGGTGTAATCTGGCATTGATAGTTAGTCGAAGGAAAGTAAACTCGAGAAGTTGAGAAAAGCTGAAGTGAGTTGTGAATTTGTTAGAGCTTGACAAAGGTTTATATTCGCAAATGTGGGTAAAAATAAATAAGATAATGTTTAAAATTTTGAATATTTTAATAGGATTAAAAATCGCTAATTGATATTTTATCCATTTCTTTCTAAAAACATCCAGGTCTTTTATGTTTGTCAATTTTGTTGGTATTTGTTCCAGAGCCCACCGTATTTGGTGTAAAAGAGTTTGCGTATATCTTTATCCTGCTTTGGATAGGGTTAAACTTTGTATTAGCACATCTTTGCTTTATTGGTATCATTTCTCTATTTACTTGTTTTGTTGAATGATATATTTCGTGTAGCATTTTTACCCGAGCTCTGCATCTACGTTCGTCTAGAGTTTCAAGGTCAGCTTTTCTTCTTAACATTGTTGGGCTTACAGTCTGTTGCCACGAGCTGTAGATCCAGCGCAAACTCTTTCTCTGAACCATTTCAATTTTAGCTTTTAAAGTTTCATTTCCAGCTGGGTCCCAAACAGTTGATGCATACTCTAATGTTGGTCTTACGAAGATTTTAAAGCATTTAAGCCGCATTTCTGGGTTACTCTTGACAAGATTTCGCTGTAGGAAGAACCTGGTATTGTTTGCTTTTGCACAGATATTTGATTCTTTTAAGATCCTTGTTGATATTCCATCTGGTCCGCTCGCTTTATTTGGATCAAGGTCTTTTAAGAGTTTGGTGATGCCATTTTTGGTAAAGGTAATTTTTCCAATTGGAGGGCCTTGTGGATCGTTAATTTCGGGTGATATTCCATCATCGACAGAGAAAACACTAGAAAACTGTTTATTCAGTGTCTCTGCAATGCTAAGATCTTCTGTTTGAATTTGCCCGTTATTGTCTAGCAGCGGACTGACTCCAACAATGTTTGTCTTTTTTGCTTTTATAAAGGAGAAGAATCTTTTAGTGTTCTTTTTATCGCTGAGTACTTTGTCTCGGATGTAATTGTTGTAGGCGTTGTCGCATGTCTTTCTAGCTTCCTTTTCTGCAAGAATGTATTTATCATAGTCCTTATCAAGTTTTGTACGTTTTGTACGTTTGTCAATAATGATCGATAACAATTGAAGGTGATTAGTGACCACTTATCGATTCTATCGGTGATCGAATACTCACTCAACTCCAAATTATGGCATTTTTATCGACCATTTTCGATTCGTTCGATCGTTTCGATTACTGTTCGATTACTTTCAATCACTTTCGATCATATTGAATACCTTCAATTTTATCAAATATGTTTCCAGAAGCAGCGCGTCAAAATAATCTGAAACCAAGTTTATTTTGACTAATTAAAACATGCGATTCACAAGCGAAAACCACTTTCGTTTTCTCCGACCAATCAGAACGCGCGAAAACCACTTTTGTTTTCTCCGACCAATCAGATCGCGCGATATGAGTCACTTGAGGAAACCCAGGGCGAAGGCACACAAAATGGCTCACAATTTTTGTGAAATTTTGGTATTCAAATTCAATTTTTAATCATTAAATGGTCGTTCAATTACTTCGATCATTTTCGATTACTTCGATAATCGAATTTATCGATTAGTACCGTCTGGAGTGGAACACACGCGAGTGTCTGGAACGAAGAAGAGCAAATTAGTGGCAAAACGATGGAGCGTTTGACATCACTCGCGCGGCAAGTTACACACTCGCTATTTGTTAATCCCATCAGGCGGTAGGTGGTTAGGCGGCGAGCGTTCTCTAATTCTCCATTTGGCATCCGGTCATTTTGAATGAAAACAAAAGTTAAAAAGGGCGCGTTATAAGTGAAAGTTGTTGTCAAAGAGATTTAACAGTAAGTGAAAATACAGGCCAGATATCAACAAGTCCCATGTTGCGACCACTCGTCCCAAGTTGGAGAAGTTGACGGTACACAGTTTTTAGTCACGTGACTTAAGTGCCACTAAAACAATCCGGGGGTAAGTGTCGAAGCTAACACCAGGTTATCAGAAATGTCGTATGGCATTGACAATCGAATATAATATATTACATTATATTTCCTTAATTGTCCTTTGACCTTCAAAATATAGTATTTAAAAAAACTATGAATTTATGATAATTACAAAAAACAAAACGTTTGATGCTTTATTAGTGAAATATTCAATAAATTCCTAGTTTCAATTTTCAGTGGGTGTTTTTCTAGCGCTGCGTTTATGGCCCAATCTTTGCGTCACACAAATTTTCTCGGCCGTTCGTAATAATTATGCATTGCCAAATTTGGTTCTCCATTGTTCTTACTGTCAATTCAGGGTCGATGGTGACGTCACCTAAGAATGAAAAAGAAAGGGATTTGTCAGTTTTATGCATATATTAATTTGCGAGATATTCTATTCGCTGCGCGCGAGCACATTTTCGTAGACTAGTCGAAATACCTCCTTTTACTTGCTGGATCAATGGTAACTTTTCAGCTTCGTTATTTTTAAAATGAAGCACGACCGAAAAAAAAATTGAATTTCCGAAAGTTGCGTATTTCCAGTGAGTAAACGATTATGATATTTAACGAAATTGATGATGATGATTTTTTTTTCGGTCAGGCAAATGTCTCTTTTTGGGGGTTCTAGTCTTGACCCCTAAGCCTACGCGATATTGAAGCGTTTGGGTAATCGAGACAAAACTCCAAAAAAGCTGGTGTTTTGAAGCGCTTCCGTGCGATCGAAATATCGCTCTTTGTGACGCACTGCTTAGGGGCAGAGTTTTATGTTGACAATTTTCCTTGGGGGCAACCTCAGTTTAGACTATAAAAACTCCTATCAAGATAAGATTACGGGAATTGGAGTGCGGGCCAATTTCACTTTCGTTTTCAGTGGTTTCATTTTCGTTCTTCCGAGACAATGATTCTGATGATTCACCATCAGGACAGTGTCTACCTATTGCTATATTATGCTGATATAAGCATGCTTTTTCTTTTTCTCTTTCTGGCCAATCTTGCTCCACATCCATGTCAATCCGATGTGAAAAAGCTTGTGTGAATTAAAATTGATGAGTAAGCAAACAATATCACTCTTATATAAAAACAAAACCTTTAAATTTCGTTTCGATTTTCGACATCAACACAGGTATTAAAAACTAACTCTATCTGGGTCAAATGAAATAGACAAAATTCAAATGGGGCAATCACGAGATGAAAAAGATGGCAGCATGAGTAAAAGAAAATTGTGTTTAAAGTAAGACTTTGTTTGAAGAATTTTGCCCGTTAAGAGCAAAGGGGGAGGGGGTTTGAAACTTATTGGCAAAATGCCCAGGGGGGCACTCATATGATGTGGCCTACGTCATCTGCCGCGCTTAAGGGTGGGGTTTTTCATCACCCCAACATGCACTGTAAGGGTGTGTTTCTGTGAGATTGCACTGCAAGGGTTGAATTTCAAAACAAATTAAAAATAATTGAAAAAAAGAAAGGTTTTTACTTCTCGTTTGTTTGGAAAAATTTTAAATGTCTAAAATTGATATTGAACTGCACTGTAAGCAGGGGGTACAGACACAGGGTACTGACCCATAGCCAGGTGGTGGTGTCTATTTTGGCATTTCAAAAAATTTAGTACCCCACGGTATTACTTTGGGGGTGGGGTGTGTATTTTTCACTCTTCAAGCAAGTGCAGGATACTATTTGGGTACTTTTTCACAGAATTTTGCTGTTTTTCAATAAAAAAAGTAGTTTGTTGTAATATTTTGACTTTTTTCAAATTAAATATTAATTTTTTTGATTTGAAATTTTTTTAATCGATAAATTTTTTTTACTCTTTTGAGAAAGTTTTTGATTTTTTTGAAGACGAAACTTCCAAAATGGTCAAGAAGGGTGTGATGAAAATCAAAGGACAAAAGCTTCTGACTCCATCATTGATAGTTTGCTTGAATTATCTGTCAATTTTTAGTCTGAAAAACTAACAATAGTACCCCTCTCTTGGTCTTATCTGTAAAATTTAAAATTTCAGGGGTGGTGTCCCTATTATTTAAAGCAAAAGTGAAGTAGTACCCACTACTAAATATGGGTGGGTGGTACTAAACAAAAGTTTAGTAAAAAATCAAGTTAGTACCCTATGGGTTAGTACCCTGCCTCTGTACCCCCCCCCTTGCTGTAAGGGTACGATTTTGAAATGCAGATTTTGCCCATCGTTTCGAAATCGAGTTACCCCTCCGTGGCCAAATGCTGATAAAAAATTCGAAAATCTTTTGTCTATGACCCCTAATTGTTGTGATCAAAGTAATCACCTATCTATTTTATGGCGGATCAAAATACTCACTCATTCAACAAATTATTGAGTTTCAACTTTTCCGGAATATTTGGTCTAATTTTCAACTACCCATATTCTTTGTCTTTGCCAAAAGAAAACTGTCAGTGGAATCTTAGTCAAGGAATTGTTTCAATTGTTTGGATAGGCCCCTGGGTATTGGCACTTTTTTGTTTATTTCATCTATCCTTATCTTACCTGTTATCAATGTTATTCTATTCCTATGTGCATTTATTGCTCATTAAGCTTTTTAGTTATCATTTTGCTGCTGTACAGTTTTTTATAATAAAAGTTGATTTCAAAATGTATTTTTATAATTGATAAACTTGATAAACCAGTTGCGATTTTCATTTTAGGATTTCTGTGCCAATTGTAAGCCTTATTAAAAGAAGGAAATTTTGTAAATTTTCTAATGTTGTAGACAGTAATTATCATAAATACTTTTTTAACAAAAACCTATTTTGTACCATTTCCAAAATTTTCTATTTATTTCCTTTGCTTGAATTTCTAATCACATCAAACTCGTGTAAATTCTCAAACTTATTTTTGGACCTACCTGGAGGTCCTATGTATCCTTTGTTCGTCCATCTGTTACCAACTTTTCTCGGGATTGAACATAGGAATCTTTTGATTTTTGGTACAAAGGTGCAAAATGGTAGTGGTCAAAATGTGACGGAGCCCGATTTTCGAAAAAAAAATTTTTTGGGCAAATTTGGGCCAAAAAACAGCTAAAAAACAGGTTTTTTTTTGGACTTTGTGTAAAATTGGATCATTAATTTTTTCTGATTTTTTGCATGAAAGTAGGGTACCATCATAGGTAAAAGCGGAAAAGATGGCTCAAGCATATTTTTGCAAAAAAATTTTGTTGGCTCAAAAAATGCATGTTTATCTATAAGAACCACTGTTAATAAGCATACATCAATGTTCTTAGTCAAATAACTCACTTTTTTTGCTCACAAAGTCTTTAATATGAAAGAATATTTCAAGAACATGCACGTTATTTTTATAAGAAACAAACGACTAATTTTAATAGATCGTCACTATTTGTGTTTTGAATTATTGTTTAATGGTCACGTCACGTAGATTTCAATTATAAATGTGTTAAATGCATAACCAGGTAGGTCCATAAAAGTATCACTTGTTTTGTGTTAGTTCATTCATCATCCCTTTAAAAAAGTATTGGGAAAATTGTGGCTGGGTATTTTTGTCAATGTATAATCTTTTCATTGGGTTTTAGAATTTGACAACCCTGTTAATTGCTATGCTGTAATTGTTGTCATTTTAACTTTACATGGTCTTTTGTCATTCTAATGAATCTTTCATAAAAATTTCAGAAAAGAAAGATTATAATCTAGCTGAATATTTTTATAAACTGTTACATTCAAATTTATAATCTATTTTTATGAAAGGTCTTAATGTGATTTATAATCACTTTTTAATCAGTTTTCAATTTTTTTCTCTCTGTCAGACTGTTTTCTCCAGATGTTATAGACAGAAGATTATTATAAACACTTTTTTGACAAAACGAGTTTTTTTTGCTGTTATCTTTTTTGGACATAATAGGTTCAGAGTAACAAATTAAATCCATCCTTGTTGGTATCCAGGTTAGAACTTATGTTTGAGTTTTTCAATCGGCTTTCACTAAATCGATTATGGTTTCTTTGAAATGGTGCATGATTGATTATGATCATTGCAGAGAGATGATTATTGATTATATTGTAGTATATCCTGTTACCTTGCAAATTGTATGGTGTAAATTTCAAATCTTTTTTTGGGTAACACATCTCTTTTATTTAACCTCATCCTTGATGAATATATTATTTTTAAGATGTCATGAAAATGAAATTAAAAAATAGTAGAATGGACACAAATCATACCTGTGGTATATTACTGCTGTTGTTTTTCTTGGCATGTTTCAACATAGATCAGGGTAAGTAACATTTCAAATATACACATTATTACCTTTTTTGAGTCCCTTTTCGACTCAATCTAGCTTAGTTTCTGAACTTCAAGCGGGAATCCCTTCGCGGGGAGTTTCCCGCTCTAGCCTAGTTTCGCAGCATCGGGCAATCAAGCCTACTCACTGCTAGACTAGGCTCCTATTTTTTTATAAGTACTCTTTAACATTTAAAAAGAAAAATAGTATTATATAATATTTTTAACTGTAAATATCAAAAAGACGGTTTGGATTTATATACCATTTTTATTGGTGATAAAAGAGATGTCATTAAGAAAAAATCTTTTCTCTAAGAATGATTCTATAAAGATTTTCGAAAATGAAGCTCAATAGCCCTGTTCACGGTCGAAAGGAACTATGGGTAATCAGGGCTACTGCTCTCTCTCATGACAACTTTCTGTTGGTCTAAATTATTTTGTCTTCTTTCCCGCTTTTTCTCATCTATATCTCATCCCTTGCATTGAAATATGACATAACCTATTTGGATTTTTTCACATAGCTTGCTGGGTTCGATATTTATCTTGGTCGCAAAAAGATCTTTTCCCTTTGTACTCCGACAGCATAACATTTTGCGAAAGTACGTGGATTTTCATCGAAATTTCCCACCATCACTGGAGAAAAATATATATTTTCCGAGGCTAGAAACAAATTTAAATTTAATTTTAAAAAAAATTTTCTGGAATGGCCCATTCCTTGATAAAGTATATAAATTTCATTTCATTACATAGGCGTGAAAGCTGTAAAATGCAATGGTGCAACTTGTCCCATTTACAGTTATTGTGACATGCAAACAAAGAATTGTACGTGCATCGACGTGGTGACGCCCCAACGCCCGCAGTGTGGTAGTGACGGACAGACGTATTCCAGTTTGCAAGCGTTACAGAAACATGCTTGTGAAATGAATAAGACCATCACGCCAAGTAAAGAAGGACCTTGTTACAGTAAGTATGTGGTTTTCTACCGAATTCGGGCCCTGGTTAAAAGAGGGTTGAGTTTAGTAAATTAATAACCCTTTAACTGCCGATCCTTTTTTTCCACACCTCGACCTAATTGTCGAGGCATATGCCGACATGGGCAAAAGGTAGCGATTTTGACTTCATTTTCTGAGTAAGATAGGAAGTATCAGCTAAAGGACTATAATTTTGAGTTGAACATTGTAGAATAGTTATTTTTCAACATCAAAAAGTTTGTAACTATTCATTTTTTTACATTTCAAACCATTTAATGCAAAATCTTTGTAGAAAATGATACGATAAAGTTCTAGCAAATATGTCAGCGAGATTTCGCATGTCGGAATATGGCGACATCGGCAAAGAAATCGAAAATGCTCAATGTATATACCGACATTGGCACGGAAAGGGATAATTTACCATCTTGAATTTACATCGATTTAAAGTGAACGCTTCCATGTGACAGAATATGCCCTACCCAAGGCAGCTATCTTAAAATCTATCTTCAAAGGACTTGCTAGACTCTAACATTCTTCCATTTTTTCTGAATTCGGGCAGCCCCAGTTGAAGGAGGTTTGGGTTCAAGCTGGTTTACAATGTTTTAAAGAGGCTGGTTAACAATGTTTCGAAAACTTTCTGTTCACATCCTTTGACGAAAAGTCTCAAAATTCTTTCTGCATTCGAACGAATCACCTTCTATTGCGTTCCACGAAAGATGTTATAGAACCTATGGGTTGTCCCCTTGTTTTTCTACGACGCAGATGGTAAGCTTCTATTTTGTCTACATCCTTACTGACTGAGAACGTCGGTAAATCAACATTTTTATTGTCCTCGATTTTGTGGGTCAGAACTGCGGGTTTTTTCCTAATCGCTTCAGAAACTCCGTTGTCCTCAAAAGTGAAAAAACATAAACTCGCTAATGATTCTCATTTTATTTTTTTCAAGATTGCACTGACACAAGATGTCATCCATACACGACCTGTGACGCTAAAACAAATGTCTGCGTCTGCAAACCAGTACTGGAATTATATGCCCCTGTCTGTGGGAGTGATGGGCAGTCCTTGCAAACTTATGATAGTATATACCACCTGAACCACACAGCTTGTATGGAAGAACGAAATATTTTGAAATTATACGATGGATTCTGTAAAGGTATGCATTCGTGTCTTTGCTTAAACTGTTAAAGGTTTTATTTTTACTAAGTGATTCCGTTTCATATCCGACACATATTTCATATCAGGACAGCGTCATACTATATAAGATATGATATAAGCAAAAAAAAATGTTTTTCTTATTCTCTTTCTGACCAATCTTGCTCCACATCCGTGTCAATCCATTGTGAAAAAGCTTGTGAATTAAAATTGACGAGTAAGCAAACGATATCACTCTTATTTAAAAACAAAACTTTTAAAGAAATCCGATTGCTTTTGAGATAGCCACCATTAAAAGTTTCATGTGTCAATCGCTGAGCTTTATATAAACACTAGAAGCATTCTCTCAATCACAATTAAAATGGCGATGTTGAGGAGTTAAAAGTCAAAAATATTCGCAAATTTTATGTGTTTTATCAAACCCTAACCGTTTTATACCCCGACAAGGAGGTTTAGCGAACCCAAAACTTGGAAACAAATCTTCAAATCAGACCCCATAACATTCATATTTAAGCGCTTAGCAACGCTAATGTGTCAACTAAAAAAACATTAATATATTTTTATTTTTTTAGGGCCTGGTACATGCGGTCATTCATCATGTCCGATTTATAGTGAGTGTGACCGCGTCACGAATAAATGTGAATGTCGAAAGATGGTGAATTTGACCATAGCTGAGGTTTGTGGGTCAGATAATGTGACTTACCAGAATGAAGATGCGCTGAAAGGTACTGCATGTCATCAAAATGAAACAATAACAATTCAACACCGTGGTGCATGCTCTATAGGTGAGTCCTTTGACGTTGCATTTTTCAGCGTTGTATAACATAAGATATATCTTATATCGTTCGGATAGATACTTCAAGTGAACATAAAAAACACAGTTGTGTATGGGACGTTTTGACGGTTTTTCTTTATCAATTTTAGATACCTCATGTACTACGCCTGTACCACTTTTAAATATTTTGATATGGCCCAGTCAGGGATTGAACCCATGATTTTGTGCACCATAGCCGAACGCACTACCTCTGCATTGCGTACTGAGTCTGACCAATGAGAAGAGACACTTGTTTTACACAGAAAAAGTCGAGATCGAACATGCGTTTCTTTTTATAAATACAAACTTAAGGCTTCGATAGCTAAAGTATTAAGAATAAGTTAAGAATATTTTAAGGCTTCGTGGACTCTAACACACCCATCGTCCTAAGGAAAATGGAGTAAAATACTCACAGAATGGTAAAATCAAGAACATTTTAAAAACATTTTTAGGCTTAAAACTCAAAAAAGTTAAGAACATCTGAAGGCTCCAAAATTTTTAGATGCTCTTATAAAAAACGTGTAACATTATTTTATATCTTTCAGTTTTCACAAATTGTGCCGGTGAAACGTGTTTACAGTACCAACAATGTGACATCACAACCGACACGTGCAAGTGTGTCCAAGGGAACAACGTGACGTCGGAGGTGTGCGGAGATGACGGCGTGACGTATAAGAATGAAGACCATTTGATATACGCTATGTGTAAAGGCGAAACTCACGGTACCGGGCAGAAACACGAAGGGAAGTGTAAACAAGGTATTACTTGTTATAATTTATGGCACCGTTTACACATTACGGTTTCGAATTATGCCGAAACAAAATGAAACTACTGTTGGAAAAGACCGACATTCCTAACGGGTAAAACGGCTCGTAGAGAACCGTAATATATGTAAACGTAGTCTTAAAAAGGGTCATTTTACATTGAATACAAAGCCAGCATACCGGGTGACCCACGAAAAAGTTCAGATGTTTCCCGAGGTCTTGAGGCCGAACAAATTTCCCAAAGTGCTTGGAGTTTTGATATTTAGAAAGTAGATATCCTAACTTTAAATTTGAGCCATCCCTTTTTAAATTTGACGAACTTGTTCTCTACTTATGAGCTTTTAAAGTCAAAATTCACCTTTCGAAAAGTGTAAAAAACACGTAAAAAGAGGTATTAAATTCATGCAATCAATTAGAAAATCACTTACAAATTGACTTATTTAACGAGTTTAATGACATTAATAGTTAATAAAAACACCTTTGAAAGTAATTTTTGTTTAAAACAAGACAAGTTTTTATAAAAATTGGCGCTTTCATAGATTTTTTTCAAAAACTGTATATCAAAAACGCGGTTAGTGTAAAACGCAGGTCACAGGTCGCAGGTCACAGGTCACAGGTCGCAGGTCACAGGTCGCAGGTCACAGGTCAACAAAGTGCTGACCGGAAAAAAAAATAAGATCATTACAGATACATAACATAACATCAATACATAGCGCATTAAATTACAAAAAAGTAATACATGCTATTTAGATATTATAAAATGACAATTGAATAGAATAACAACCTATTTTGACATAGTGACACTTACTTACAAAAATAATGACAAAATCATAAAATATGATGCTAGCAAGACAAAAGCACGAAAAATATTTATTATACAAAATGTGATGTGGATGGTGTGAAGGATATAAAATGGCACCAACAGAAGCTTGCCAGGACCCTAAGAGAGTGGTTTTAGAAGGGATGGAAATAATTAATTATTCAGTTATTATTTTAATGTCTTAATGACAATTTTTGACAAAAATATTAACAGAATCATAAAATATGATGCAAGAACAGACAAAAAAACGAAAAATATTTATAATACAGAATGTGATGTAGATAGTGTGAATGGATATAAAACGGCACCAATCAGAAGCTTGTGAGGTCCCTAAGAGAGTGGTTTTAGAAGGATGAAACTAATTAATTATTCAATTGTCATTTTAATGACTTAATGACAATTTTTGACAAAAATATTGACAGAATTACAAAATATCATGTCTTACAAGAGAAAAACACCAAAAATATTCAGCATGCCGAATGTGATGATAACTGGATATAAAATTACACCAATCAGAAGCTCGTGAGTTCTCTGAGAAGGTAGTTTTAGAGCGATTTGTTTTATTATATGTAGCCATCACATAACATTACAAACATTACAATATGTAATATACCTGTTATACGTATAATATGGTTTCAGATATTTTCTGGTCTGCGTTATACACGGCGCAAACCGCGAAAGATCGATAAAAGCACATGGTTAAATTTTGATGTTTGAAATGGTTTTATATGGATGAAATTGCTTGAGAATTATGTTTTTGATAATTCTTTGTGTTTTCCAAACATTTTCCTCTGCAATGACATTGATTAGAGTTAACCTGTCATCACTGACCTGTGACCTGTGACCTGCGACCTGTGACCTGTGACCTGCGTTTTACACTAACCGTCAAAAACGTCTAAAAATACCAAATTTGATACCTCTTTTTTACGTGTTTTTTACACTTTTCGAAAAGTGAATTTTGACTTTAAAAGCTCATAAGTAGAGAATAAGTTGGTCAAATTTAAAAAGTGATGGCTCAAATTTTATGTTAGGATATCTACTTTCTAAATATCTATTTGGGACATTTGTTCGGCCCAGAGACGTCGGGAAACGTCTGAACTTTTTCGTGGGTCACCCGGTATTATATATTTTTATTGGATTCCTGGCCAAGTCATGTACCAAGTTTCTAGTATACAATCGGCGCCGAAATATTTCGTAAAAAAGAGGAATTCCCTCAAAACTTTAAAACCGCAAGTGATTTTTAAGTGCTTTGAAGTACAGTTCGGAAGTACAGTTTTAAACTTAAGACTTAGGGCCTTAGGATCTCAGGATCTCAGGATCTAAAAGCTCAAAAACGTTCCAATAAAGCAGAAAATATAGCCTGGAAGCCACTTAACCCCTCCTAAATCGAAAAATCCGATTAAGCAAAGTGGAAATACTGAAACTGCAATTTGCGAAAATTTGACCTTTGAATTCTGAAAAACGTTAAATTACCCAAAATTGTCAATATATTTCGGTGCTGATTGTAGTTCAATCAATTCTTATTTTCTTTTTTCTCGAATGGACAAGTGGCATAGATAGCATGTAAACATAAGTTTGTTCAAACAGAACAAAATGGACTTTCCCAAATTTGAATAAGGACAGCGTAGTGGCAAACATTGTTTACTCTTCTCATAAATATTTCTATTTGAACAACATCATTTATAGCATTTATTGAACGATATGGGCTTTCCATTATGAAAAATAAGTCTCTTTATAAGAAACGCAGCCAAAAGAACATCCTCCGAAATTGAATCTTGATTGCATTTTTTTGTGCCATTTTATAAGCTAATTTTTTAAAAGATTCCTTTTGGAGACTTGTCACTCGGTGATTGGTTAAATTTGTGAAAATGTCAAATGTTTCTATACTGTCATAATTTCTAGCGCAAACTTAATGATTCTTATAAGACACGCGATAGTCTTCTAAACGACAATCTTTTTTGGGTCAATATACTTTTGTTAGAGCGATTAGACTAGTCAACCCAATGTTTTCTTTTAAGTCATAAAAGCAAAACAAAAAAACAAAACTAGGTTGGAAATAAAACTGATTGCACCCAGTACATTCTATCTAATTTGGATGATTTGTAAAGTTGTATTTATCTTGGAAAATTAAAAGTTGTCTTACAGTATTTGTTTTCTGGGAAAACTAAACTGACTTCCAGGGACTTGATTCACATATGTAAACCGTTGATTTATTGCTTTGTAACCATGCAGGACAATCAAAATAACGTTGTCATTGCACCTCTCTCTCCTTTAAAAAAGTACCTCTTTGTGCTGTAGAATGTTCAAAAACAAGTGCAGTTTCGAAAGCATTCAGCTGGTACACAAAGCTCTTACAACGTTCGTTTGACATTCGTCATGGGTGTTAGATAAACGTTGACTTTGTCTGCCGGCAGGAATTATAAGTACTGACAATGCTTCAATTTTCCTATGAATATTGTGTAGGGTAATGTTGTTTTTTGGTTTTAAAAACCTTATGCATTCAGATATATTGTATAATTTCTAACACATTGAAACAGGTGGCGATAGATTGATGATATATATCTTGGTAGGCGTTGGGGCGTTCGTGTTGATCATGGTGATTGTGCTGACCATCATTTGTTGTGTGCGAAGGCGGAGAGATGTAAGTGTCATCCATTATCAGGGCCAATGCTATCGGCGGGGGGGGGCAAGAGGCCTCACTGTCTTACTTTTTTCCATTTTTTCAATAAAAAGTGATTTTAAAATTACACGATTCTTACTTTCAATAGCTTCTTTTCGCAACAAAAACTTTCTGAAATAGGGCCATTTTGAGGCGCATTAGGTTATCAAAATCGATATTTCCACCTGTTGGTGCAAACCATGATTGTACCTCCTTAGTCGCTATATTTTTTACCATTCCATTTTCCAGATCACGACGTGAGCCTTGAATAGTTAACTTATTTATTTTGATCTCCTTGGTAACAAAGTTTAGGTCACTTTAGTCTATGGTCTCAAAATTGATGGAAGGAGAGGCTTGCTACGGCTTTCCAAATTTAATCCCTCCAGAAAATTAAACCTCTTTTTGCTGAACCTTGACATATCCTCACTTAGTGAACGTTTATTTGGGAAGGCTCTCTCTCTCTTGGATGATATTGCACAAATACTCCCTTTATATATTTGTAGATACCAAGGCCCGTGTTATTAGTCAGCAGTACATGTTATTTGTTTTGTGTTAAAGATTACTGTCATACCTTTTACGTGCCTCTCACACTTTTTGTGCTAGACACAGCACATTCCAGCTCAGTTTCTCTTCAATGTTTATTTCTTTTTATAGAAGAGGGCGCCATCAAAATCAACATACAGCGCAAATGATTACGAAGTCCCACTTATGTAGCTCGGTAGAGTTTTAGTAGATATTCCTAATTTTAGAATTTCTTAATTTGTTTTGACACAGTTTGTGTACAACCCTTGCAACCCTTGCCTACACATAGCTTTTTGTCGTCTTGATTTTGTTTGTTTGTAACGTGTATTAAACTAACATGTAGCATCTAACAATGTGTTGTTGTCTTTTTACGTTACAATGGGTAGTCTTTGTTTTATAAGAACGTCCTCAACTTTTCAGTTTTAAGCCTAAAAATGTTCTTGAAATGTTTTTATTTTCACCATTTTGTGAAGTCTTTCTTTGCAATTCTTGAGAAATTGGGTGTTTTTAAGGTCCGCAAAGCTTAAAGTGTTCTTAACTTGTTCATAATATTTTGGCCATCGAAGACCTATCTTCTTATATAGTTTGTTCTTATAAAAATCGTGCGTACTCTGTTTAAAACAAAACGAATTTACATTGTACATTTTTGTTTACATGTCTGTCGCTATTTATGATGGTACAATGATGCCTTTTTGCAATCTCAATCCAATTAATACCGTTACAAGGTGACCGGGTTAACTTTTCTTTAATGCCTTTTTTATTTTGATGAAATATTGACAAATTTTGTAGATAGCTGGATTATTTTGCTTTATTTTTAAGGACAATTTTTCTTTTTTTTTTGTATCTTTTAATATTTATACACGGCATTCTATACATATGATATTTTTATAATCAATTCACCTAGAGCTTGTAAAATATGTTTTTTTTGTTTAAGAGAGTGAAATATTTTTGAAATTTTCAATCAAGACTGAAAATTTTGTGTTTTAGATGATCAGTAATTTTGAATACGCATTAAAGACTACTACGTAAGTCCGGCTCAACTTTTCAGTTCGTACTTGCAAAATTATCAAGAATTCGGGAAAAACCTTTTTTTAGGTTTTTAAATTTCTCGAAAATTAATTTTTGTATTCTTCTTTTTTCCTTTCAGAATCAAAAAAATTAAAACGATTATGTGTTGGGTGCTCAAACTGGCAATCACAATGTTTGTGTCTGCATCTTTTGTATCAGGTAAACAAGCAATGAGTCTACTGTTGTTTGATTACCCAGGGTTAGAGCTTAATGCTGTTGCATTACAATTCAAACCATCTATTTTGGTAGCTTTCCCAACAATTCATGTTATGCACCACTGGAGAGTCTTCTGAGAACTTTTAAATTTTTCCACCCACAATAGAAAAGGTGACGTATTGGGTGAAAAAAACACATAAAAGTTGCATAATTTCGTGAAGTCATTGCAGTGGTCAGGCATAAACTCGGATATCCTATTAAATAAGACTTGTTACACAAACATATGTTATCCAAAGAAATTTATCCTTTCGCCTGACTAAGCTATGACGCTTGACTGTGAAATCTTGTTCAAGTAATCTATTGATAATCTCTTAATTCGCCTAAATAGCCTTTACTCATTGAAAATTGACACCACACTTAATAGTATGATATTAAATAAGGACGGCCTCCTTTGAGTTGGTTTTAAACGGGTTTTCTTTCGAAAGGTCAGAATTTATCGGGCTAGCTTTTTGAACATTAAAAAAGCTGTATTTTTCCAACCCATACATCGTGACCGAAGAAGAAAACTTTTCAGAATAAAAATCCTCGCTTTTGATAATGACTTTCTATTCCCACATCTTTGCGTCTATAAAAATAATTAAGTATTTGGTAATTGTAGTACTCAGCTGGTACAATTTTAAGGACTAAGAAACTTTTCCTAGAAAATTAAGCTTGATTAAAGTTTTGATTGTAATTATGTTTCAGCAACAAAATGTGGCTTCAGGAAATGTCCTTTATACGCTGAATGTCAACCAACAACACGTCAATGTATTTGTCCTAGTGTGGATGACCATGACAAGGTATATGAACCAGTATGTGGAAGTAATGGCTTCACTTACAATAATGAAATCGAATTAAAAGAATATGCTTGCCATAATGGAATGAACATTTACATTGTTAGAGCTGGAAAATGTCCAAGTGAGTCTTTCGTGTTTGTTATTTTGATTACCTTCTTAAAATTTCCACATACGTTTTTAATCGATATATTATTAATCGATATATTGCTTATCAATATACTTCATCAGCATCAGTAAAATCAAATAACAAATAACGGGCTGAGTTCGTGCTATAGAACAATAACCCCACAAAATCTTCTTCGAGTATAGTCTAGTTTGATTCAGTCGCTAGGATAAATCTGATGGTAAGTTGTGACTGAATAACAGTATTCCAAAACTTAAAATCCGTAAATATAAAAAATCTTTGAAGCGCCGAAATTGCTATATTGTCATAAGCTGTGTGTCATAGCCTTGTGAATACGGACCTAGTTAACTAGGTTACTTTGAGTAAAGATAAAGTGTCCTGTTAACATACTAATATGAAGTGATTATATTACACTTTCCAAGGTTAGCAGGCTGCTCTAGAAGAGGATAATAGCCCCTTCCTAACTAGGCTGTTGGCATCCTCTAACGGTCTAGTGCTCCTATTTTACTAGTGGAATCAGCCACTAACGGATTCGTGCTTCTTTATACTACATGGGGTTTTGTAGAGGTCTGCGATTCAGACTACTATTCTACCTGCTACGGTTTTGTAGAGGGTAGCGATTTAGAAAACGCCCGAATTACTCTATTTTAACAGTGAATGATTTAGGTGCAGTATACAGGTGTTGAAAGCTCTTCCCTCTCATCGAAGATTAAAATTAGAAGAGTCTAGCCTAAATTCGCGTTGTATGAAGTCCATTTTCAGTGTGAACAACAACTGGCATAAATCATAGCATTTGTCATTTTTCATTTGATAGCTGACGATTCGATAAAGATGAAGTACTATAATTCAAATTTTGTTTTTTCTTGTACGCTGCAACAACTGGTATATAAATTCAGTTACCTAGCAGAATCGTTCATGTACTCATTCTTTTCTTTCTTCTAGAACAATATCGCTGTTATAGTCCGAATTGTCATCCTGAATCAATATGTAACGTAACAACCGGTAAATGTCAGTGTCCGGGTTTTGATGCGTCCGTATACCAACCAGCATGCGGAACAGATGGAAAAGATTACCGGAATAAAGAAGAATTGAGATATGAAGCTTGTGTGAGTGGAAGTGACGTCAAAATAGCTGTTTATAATACATGTCAAGCACGTAAGTATCGTTACCTTGGTAACATCTCTTAGTTAGTGAGATAGTTTTAATCTTACACCGATTTCATCTCTTTAAGTAAGTAGTCGGAGGCGACCCGAAGGCTCCTCTTTCGATAGCTATCTACCAGACGGTAAGAGAGGGCGCCACTCTTTCTCCCTGGATTGCTCCACTTACCCTTGATCCTTCTCTTAATTGCTGAGCATCAAGCAGAGAGGTATCAAGTACCATTTTGGAAATCTTTGGTATGACCCGGCTGGGGGCTGAACTCACAACCTTGCGCACCGTAGCCGGGTGCTCTACCACTGACTACGGTCGCTAATCTCTTTACCCACTGATGAGAACGAATAATATTGGACAAGTTTTTTTTTAAATCACACTTTGATAAGACACGTTTTTTATAAATTTTTTATAAACCCAAGACTGTTTTGGACTCCGAAAAGTTAAAGGTTCAAAGTATCGATCGTACTATCCGACAAAAAATCTGTGGAGAGAGTTTGATTTCCATGTGGGACAAAAACGGATACGTATCAAAAGTTTTTCATCTTTTTATCCAGTTGTATCAGCGAGTCGCAACAAAAAGACAAGCAACGAGGATGAAAGTTCAGTGAATGTCGCAGTACCTGTCACCATCTGTGTCCTAGTGATCGCGATCACTCTCGGAATCGCCTGGTTTTTTTATCATAAGCGTACCAGGAACACTGTAAGACTAAAATCTTTATTCGGAAAATATGGAAATCTTTTTGCCTAGCTATCTTTCCCATAGTTGAAATAAAAGTTTCTATCGATATCCAAATGGGGATAGAAATTCTAATGTATGTTCCCAGCTCAAAATAATACAATGGAATGGTTTTGGAGGGCAATTTTTTCCATTGATTTCAAATTTTCCATTTCCTCTCAAAGGGGGATGAAATCAAAGTCAATTTGTTAGTGGGGCTGAAATTGTAGGGTATTTTTCCCTTCGGGGACGAAATTTTTGCCAAATATTCCAGTGAGGTGAGAGTACCCTGCCGACCCAGTGACACAGGGGTGTAATTGCTGACCAGCCATGTGAATACCTTTATCGGCCCTTTTTACACCGGCCCTTATTGGCGTTATTTTTAGACTCGTGGCGTAATAAGGACCGGCGTAAAAGGGGTCAGCGTTAAATTAGGGCCGGCGTAAAAAGGGCCGATAAGGTAATAGCGCGTTGTTTTCTTCTTTTCTTATAGTTCAACGTTTCCAAGAGAAGTAACGATGTCTTGTTGAGTTGAGTCCTTTAGACATGTAAATTATTTTTTAACACTTACACATTTTACTAGAGATTTTTTAATAATTTTATATGTGTACATTATTTGAATTCCATGATCTCTTACTTACTTACAGTTAACCAATGGATTTTTGTTGAGATTGTTTTTCACTTTTTTGCGGCCTCGCTTTCTTTTGGGTTCCACTAAGTAAAGAACAACAGACGTCATAATTCCTGATGAAAGTTGCTATACAAAATTTTGTAGAATTACTTGAACTTATCAATCTATGCCTCAAAAATACATGTCTTCACAAAATTTGAGCAAAAAAATTAAAGTGAAAAAAGCTAGATGTATTTTCGGTATTTTGAAAGAATGATGACATCAAGGTGGCGATGTTGTCATCAATGATGTTAAAATTCTTTGGAGAATTTACAACGACTTTGGGGGTTTTCAAAAAGACTCCATTTTGCTTCTTTTTTAATATTTCCCCACACAAATAAATTGAAAAGATGAACTAAATTGCTGATAGTTGAAAAAATAACATAAGATAATATATAGATTATATCCTTATGCAAATATTCAAATATTTAAAACATTTTGCTTAAAGTGCTGTGCAGATTTTACATATCTGTCCATCAATGTGCAAAAAATCACTAGCCGCACGGTGTTCGGGTTGGTACAGGCTATGCTGTTATTGTCACTAGCCTTAGTGTTAGTGAAGTCCTTACAGGCTGTGGATTATTGTGACCATTGTACTGATCGCATGACTTGTTAGTGGGTCATCTCTCCCTGGTACGTCATGCCATTTTGGCGTTCCGATATGCGATGAATTGGGTCCAGCCACGCTCCCGTAGTGTGACACTAAATCAGTGTTGACAAGATGTATTTCAAACGGGACTCCCCTGTACTTATCACCCACCGCACAGTTATTTAACGGATTAGCCGCCCACGGTCCAGGAGCGTTAAATGCCGCCCCAGGAATACCCGTAGCTGCACATACACATTCAGCAATAAATGCACCTAGACTGTGACCTGTGATAAAGTCGGGTTTGTGGTCATTAGCCCGCTGGACAGCATGCTGGTTTGTTGTATGAATGAGGGAACCAAAGGGTGACATAGCGGGATTAATGAGAGAAGCATCTTGGAGTATTCCCATCAGGGAAGCAGTACCTCGGTATGCTAATACCCTTTTCCCTTTATGTTTTCCACTTGTGATTTCGTATACACCATACTGTAACAGATTATTGATGTTTTCACTTGTTTCATTTTGCTCCTGCTTATATGTTAACTTCAAGGGAAGAGCTTTGAGGTCATTTTCGTTAAAAGAATAACAATTACTTGCACATTGTACTAACAGCTTCAGTAACTCCGTATCATGCAAATCTTTGGTATAGCTTAAATTTAAGGCTTTTCCAGCTTCATGGAATACTGCCCCTGCTGCATCTTCTGTCCCCTTGACAACAGTTTTGACTACACCGCTGGTAATTTTATTTGCCTCGTCAGCTGCTTGTTGTAATCCTTTCCCAATGTCTTCAAAGAAACCAGCCATTTTGCCTAAAATGATATTTGTATAAGATTATTGATTACTACTACTTCAAACGCTCAAAATTGTTCAAATTAATGGGAATAGAGCCTGAATCTACTGAACCCCGAAATAAATCCCCCCCCCCCCAATAAAGTGGAAGTACTAATTAATTACAATTCTCGCCCGAACTTGAAATTTCGGAAAAGTTAAAATACACAAAATTCTCAATATTTCGAACATGGTTGTAGTACCTCCCAATGGGCACAAACGTCTTTTGGACGTCTAATGTACATAAGACGTTGCGTGCCCATAGGGCTAGTCTCCTTTTTAAACTATTCATATAATCGAACTTAAATGCAATGATCATACCTTTTCAAAGAAATGGTCCAGATGTTGTTAATAAACTCAACAATTGCAAATATTTTTTCAAATATAATAGACACACACAATTTTGACTGGACTGTTGACAAATTCTGACAGTGATTGAATTTTTATAAATTTATATCTTGATAAAATGCCAAAATGATGAGAAAGAAACAGCTAGAAAATAGAATTATGTGGTTTGATGAATTCTGTTAGTGATTAAAATGAAATTGTATTTTTATATATATTTAACGGTTTGACAAAATGAGAAGTAGCAGGAATCCGCTTAAAATAAAAGTACATGGTTATTCAAGGCGATCTAATTATGATGAAGTTAAATTTCCAAACTCAAACCCAGACCCTTTGTTCACTTTTTATACTGATAGCGCTCGGGATTATATCATGTACATCTGTAAAGTGAAAAAAGGTGATTTAAGGGGGTCTGGGTATGAGATTGGTGTATTTTGAAACTCGTACCCAAAGCAACTTCCTTTTTACACCAAAATCGTATACAAATAAGTGAACTAAGGGACTAAGAACGATTTTGTTATTTTGAATTCAGAGCAAATATAAGAAAACAAAAGGGGACTATCTAAAATGACATTAAATTTTCTCAGCAGGATTAATACTCTTATAGTGCATACGTGACTATATTGCAAATGGAAAAGGCCATAGGCATAGTAGGCCGGCAGTGATTTAATATATAAACTTGATCATAAAAAATAAATTGGTTTATCCTCTTTTATGGAAACCGTAGAAACTTTCATTCCCGGAAAAAATGTCAATAATATCACAAATTTCACTGTGAAGTGGTAACGAAAAAGGTTTCCCGGGAATGGAAAATTGAATCAGTTTACGTTGTCCTGAATATCATGAATGGAATTGTCTTAAAACACCCCTGTATCAGCGAGCCATTCGGATCTACCCCGATGGATTTAACCGGTTAAAAAAATGCCAAAAATGACCTAAGTGCTTTAACGAGCCAGGAAATGATTTTCAATTATTGTGTTGGTATAATTATATTTCCTTACATTTTGTTAAATGGATACTTTTTTTTTCGGGACACCCTGTATAAGTGTAACAAGGGAAAACAGACAACGAAGAACATTTTTAACATAATTCCTTTATGGAGTGGAGAAATATCTCAATTAGTTAAAACCCTATTTACACATTATAAACAAAAAGAGGAAACAATAAGAATAATTCGATTTAGCGAAACATAAAATTCAATATTAACAGCAGTACTAAAGGAAAAACAACGATACTAAAGTCGATCCGAAGTCTTTTTCGGCGAGTGTAATGTGTACGGTACTTTATGGTAATAAACTTAAATAAGAGTCAGAGCACACTACACTTTGATTTTTCAGCCCATGGATTTGCTTTGCGAGCGCTGTTGTTGATCAGGGGGTCGTTAGGTCCATGTTGCAAGCAGTAAGTCTTTAATCTGAAATAAAAAAAATCAATTTCAAACAAATATTTGAAAAGACCTCTATAAGTTATTACCCTTATTCATGATATTCATGACGTAATGTTTTCTAGAGAAATACCCCGGTTTTAGCCACTAGTGGCAAATTTAAACTAGACAAAAATTGGATAAAATTTGCCACTACTGGCAAAAACCGGGGTCTTTCCGTAGAAAACTTTACGTCATGAATATCATGAATTCCTGCCTGGTACAACCAACGAGGCAAAAGGTCCAATCTCAAATTAGTGTTTAAGTAAAACAAGAATTTTGGCTTACCTTAAATTTTGAGATGACCCTTTTTCCATAAAGTGAAGAGCCTCTTTTCTACATGAAAAACGGTTCAATCTCAGAATTCAAGGTTAGTCTAGCATAACCATTTTTAGATTTATCAGAATCTATTTTTGAGATTTGACCTTTTGCTTTGACAGTAGCTAAATGTCAGAGTCCAGCTAACGTCCATAATATTCAGCCTGAAGATCTTTAAAAAAACCTAAAATGAGCAAATTTAGCCCTGTTACCGGACCAGAAAGGACGGTATTTTTGAAATTCAAGAATTATTCAATTTAGAGGCACCTCTTAAAGGTGTTGTTTTTAAAAAGAGTAATATCGTTTGCTTACTCCTTACTCATCAATTTTAATTCACAAGCTTTTTCACATTGGATTGACACGTTGTATGTGGAACAAGATTGGGCAGAAAGAGGAAAATATCATTTTTTCGCTTATAATATCAGAACAAAAGGCAGATACTGCCCTGATATGAAATATGTGTTTGATATCAAACGGGAACACTTATGTAAGAATACTTTAACGTTCGGTATTTTAGAAATCATACCAGGTATATATTGTATGAGAGCTTTGCCATCAAGATAACGGATAAGATAAAACTTCCAAAAATGTAACAAGGTTTATGTTATGGTCAACGTAGAAAATATATAACCTGTTTTTGAAGAAGGCTCTGACCAGTTTTACAGCCAAAAGCTCATTTGAGAAAATTCGAGTAAAAAAAAACTCGTAAACGTAGAAAATATATAGCCTGTTTTTGAAGAGGACTATGGCCAGTTCTAGAGCAAAAAGTTCATTTGATAAAATTTAATTCAAGAAGAAACTCACTCGATTCAATGAAAAAGTTATGTTAGAAATGACATCCCTGTCTCGTTAGGGTGTGGGATCACTCTAGTAGATATTTTCATCTGTCTTACAAAAGAAATTCTTGTATTCAAGGCATGGCGTTTTAAATCTAGTATATTTAGAACGCCATGATTCAAGGTTCCTGGCTATGATTCAAGGCTGTTTTCATAGTCAAGTAGTACTGTTAGGGCCTTATTTGAGGTATGTCTGAGATCTCACAACTACGACAAGTGACTCTTAAAGTAGAAGTATTAACTGGCATGTTTTGTGGCCTTTGCATTTGATTTCATTTTAGGACATCTGATTGGCTCATCATTCTAATAATAAATACAATTACGGACTAAAGGTTGTAGACTTTTCAAAAATGCATGAAAAATTTCTAATTAAGCTCTGAAAACCCATTTTTACCAGGCCTTTTTTTGGTCTGAGATTGAAGATTAAAGGTTCAATGAGTTTTGCTCTTCAACTTTTTCGAGAAGACATCTAATTAGACTATATTCGAGATGGTTTAATCAATTATAAACAACTTTTCAGAGCTCTGGTGCACCCACCACCTGTGTAGCTGAAGTTCACCCATTTTCAGTCATTTTCAGTCACGTTCAGTCATTTTCTTCAGTCTTTGGAAGTCAAAAGATCAAATGGACTGCTAGCATACCAAATACTTGTGGTTAATTTGGGGAATTTCCCAAGTGTCAAAAAGGCTTTTCTTGGTACCTTTGAGGAATTTTTGAAAAGTCTACAGACCTTAATGTCCATGCTTGTAGCTCAAAAGCAAAACATGGCAACAGACCTGTGCTTCATGAAAGTTCAGGTTTTGTGTGTAACTTCAGATATAAAATTGGGAAGGGTTATTATTATTATAATGTAACAAAGTTCTAGGCGCACGAGGGCCTCTGGAACTGATCGTGATTATACAACGTATTTTACAATTGTCTTGTGTTGAATCTTTTCGGGTGTTTACTCCATGCAGTGTTGAGTCTTTCTTTGAAGACTTTGACTGTCTTTGCTTCAATTCTTTTGGGTTGTTATTACATGAGAAATTAGAGGTGATTTTCCCGAAAAAAAGGCTAATATCATTCGAAATATTATTCGAAATCGTGTTTTTAAAAGTGGGTGTGTTGTAAGGTTGAAGCTAAAGCGGTGATTTTGTACCGAAAGTTGGACCACTTTACAGTTAAGTTATTACAGCCAAACTGAGCCAGACCTTAATACACCCCCTTCTCACAGACCCGGTAGGATTCTTTCAGCAAGTTGGGATAAAAATAACGGCCTGAAACTCGATGGGGATTAATATTCCCATATTTTAAAGGCTGGGGATTTCAATTCTTTTGTTTTCAAGTCAGAAAATTCAGTGAGGATAGGAAAAAAAAACATTATATTTTGTAGTGAGGATTGGCTTATTTGATTATTTTCAGTGGACAAAAATTTGAGGATAATTTTCCACAGGGGACGATATTTTGGCCAATTTTTCCAGTGGGTCTGTAAGAAGGGAGTGTGTTATAAATGTAGGCTTCTGCTCATCCTCTAGCGAAAATAGTTTCTTATAGGAAGTATATCTATAGAGTCATAGAGGTCTGCGATTCAGACTATTATAAATGAAGCTATCGTATACGTAGTATTTCGAAATTTTATAAAATCAATAAAATTCTAACAAAATGTGATCTGAGGGAATCTGTGGTAAGTGAATTCAATATTGTTTCAACGTCAAATGGATATTGTGGTCATGGACGTTAGATGAACGTTAATCAAACGTTAAAATGACGTTATGTATGTCAGTTGATGACATTCTATGATGATTATGCATTGGACGTTAAAGTGTTTTGTTTATTAGAACCCAGATTATAAGAACATTTAGGCTGAATAGGGAAAATTAGGGAAAATAAAAATATCGTAAGAACATGACCAGAATTAAATTGAATAAATTAACCAAACTTGCTCAAAATTATGTGAACTCGTAAGAACATTCGTAATTGCAGTAATTCTTTTAATTCAAAACTTCAATTAAAAGGTGATTAAAATTAATTTGAGGACTAATTTTTAAGACCCAATGAAAAGAAAACATGTACATAGCAGGGGAACGACAAAAATGGATGTTATTTTTACGTTTTGTGACATACAATAATGATAATCACTTACTCGTTGGCTGCTTTCGAAACCGGCATTCTTGGCATATTCAATTGCATTCGAAGACTTTTGACATTCTGAAGATGGAGAGTTTTCTCAACGGATGACATCTTGAGTTGTTCTGAGTGTTTGATTACCCTTTAAATGAAACAATAACAGAAATTGAACAAATCTTTGTTCTTGAAACTTTGACTATCACCAAGAAAATCGATCAAGCGAAATTTGGAAAGTAAACCTCTTCCAAATTAGAACTGTTTGATGACTAAGAAATTCGCTTCTTTAATTTCAAATCGAAGTACTCCAGAGCCTTTGATTCTTCAATTTTCACACACAAAACAAAAAAAAGCGGGCGTATGAGAACTGTCTTTCCAAAAGTTCTCCTCAAAGAACACAACAAAAAAAAACGAAGATGAATATTTTTTTTTCATTTTGTTCAATATCATTATACGAAGTTCTATTGTTTGCTTTTTGAGCTTGTATGAATAAAATAAAGAAAAAGAAGAAATTTTTATGATAAATATAAAAATTTAAACTTTTTATAAGCAAGCACAAATCAAAAGTTCATTTTTATATAAATTTGCATTATTATACCTGAAGAGAATGACAGGTCGAAGTACAAAAGATATTGCCCTGAGAGTGTTGAAGTCCTGACAGTACTGAGACTATAGCTCAATTATCGTTTCTTAAAAAAAAACTCATTTATATTCTTATAAAAAGTAACATGATTAAAACCAGCTGCCCCTCAAAAATTCATGAAAGAACAAAAAACAAGAATATTGAAGAAGAACAAAAGAAGGAAGATAATTAAAAACACACCTCGGAGGAGATCATTGTTAACACCAATCAAAAACCATCTGCCTCAGTTGGAAAACACTCCATTGCGGAGGTTCTGATTGCATGATTTATCATAAATTAAAGGCTCCTGACATAATTTGAAATATTTGACATATTTTAAAATTATTGGCGCACCCTTTGATATTTTTTTCTGTAAGGTGAGAAAAAACATAGAAAATATTTTAATCATTACAACAAGAGCCATCAGGAACAGATATAGAAGCAAAACAAAATTAATCGATTGAGTGCATTGAGCAGGTTTGAAGATATGAATACCTTAACTTCATTTGTTACTTTAAGATTTTCAAAAATTTGCAAATCATTTCTACTCAAGTAACGACAGCAGTACTACTGTTGGTTGGGAAATTGAAATAAAGTGAAAAATATTTTTCAAAAAGCACTTTTTCTTTTTCAGTTTTCAAAACGTTTGCATTCTGATTTCGAGCATCATAAAGTGCTCAATTTTATAATTGAAAAATTCTTATTTATAAAGTTTTAATAGTTTTTTAAAAAAGTTACAAGGCCATAGATATATAGATCAGAACCTAACGTTTTAAATATATCTATTAAAAGTAAATACAAAATAGAGTAAGATTTGACCTCTATCCCACCCAAAATAAAAAAAGTTTTACACTTAAAAATGTTCTTAAAGTATTCTTATTTTCACCATTTTGTGCAAGTTCCTAAGAAATTGGGTGTTTTAGAGTCCGCAAAGTCTAAAAATGTTCGTAGCTTGTTCTTAGAACTTTGGCCATCGAAGCCTTGCTCTCTCTTCTAGTACCACCTCTGCCACCAAGCTTCTCCTTCACTTCTTTTAGGCAATTTTTCCTCTACTATAACCATTTGTGTTATGTTTATTAAATTAGCTTAAGGTACTTCACTCAAAAGCTTTTGATCGTTAAAGTATTACGCGTTTTTTTTATAAGAACAAACAATATAGAACATAACGCTACGATGGCCAAAATGTTAAGAGCAAGTTAAGAACATTTTAAAGCTTTGCAGACCTTAAAACACCCAATTTCTTAGGAAAATGGACAAAAATACTCAATAAATTGCGAAATTAAGAAAATGTTAAGAATCTCAAAAAGTTAGGAAAATCCGAAGGCTTTAAATATTTTGGATGTTCTTATAAAAAAACGTGTAATATAAGTAATAAGAAATGGCCTGGCAACAGCAATATTAAAGCTCTTGTTCACCAAAAAACCTTTCACCGGCATTTTCTGTCCAACCAAAACGACATTTTCATTCATTTAGGGTCGTATAATAATCCTGTAATTAAGTGAGGTCCTGTGACCAGGGGAGCCAGTCTTTCTTGATCGTTTACTTCCGTCTCCTTCGGAAAGCTTCTTTCGATTCCAGTAGACCTTGTAGATTGTTTTCGGGAAAATTATTCTTTTATTCTTTTATCTTCAACAGAAGTACACTCCATACGTTATCCAATGCACGATAATCTCATTCAATTGAATCAGTCGAATAACAAAACAAATGCAGGTTTATCCAGGTTTATCCATCTTGGAAGTCGAATGAAATTCGTACCCAAGCATTGAAAATCACCCTTCTTGTATCGTAATTCCACATCCACCACTGAATATAAAACCTCCCAATAGATAACTAATGATATCTGTTCTACACACAAAAACACAAACAAACTAGCAACAACATCGCTCAATAATCTTCCGCCCATCCGTTATGTTCAAGGAATTCATCGATGACTTCTTTCATCGCTAAGTTTGGTATCAGTTGTGTTGCTTTGAGCTCGGAACGAGTGATAGGATCAAAATGTCCAACACGCTGTAAAGAAAACAAACAAAAGAAAAACGTTTAATTTTGCCGTGTATTGTAAAAAGATTTAGGTGTACTTCCAAGAAATTTCTTTCAAATCAATCAAAATCTAATCACTTTTAACCATTTAGAATTTCAAAAGTTTTGTTTCCTAGTCATAGAATTTTAATCATCAATCTGTTACTTTAAAAATTAAAAGCGAGCAGGCATAATTTGGCGTTCTTTTAATCAAGTAGTTAAACTCCGCGATATACAATGCAATCAAAATATTTGCAGGTGATGTCACTTTCTTTCATGGTCAGGGATCAGGATGGTAAAAATTTCTTGCTCTGTTTGTCAATTTCTAGTAAATGTAGGATTCTTAAAGATTCACTTCCTCCATTGTCATGGAAAAAAATATATACCGGGTGCGCCACAAAAAAGTTTCTCTCTTTGAAAATAATTTTCTCGAAAGCTAAAAATTTTAAAAGAACCATTCCTCTTTCATTGGAAAGAAGAAAGATAAACTTAAATTCTGATGGGTCATTTATCAAATTCGATTCATTAGATCAAAACTTATGCTCAATTGAATAAAAAAGTTACTTTTGGAAAGTGCTCAAATACGTTAAAAATCGACCTATCAAATTAAACAGAAGCATAATTACATGATACATCAGTATTTTCACTTCAGTCATTAAAAATCATAACCAGCTGTCTAAATGACCTTTTGTTATATAAAGGAAGATTGAATTTCAATGAAAAGAAGAAAATTCGTCGAAAAAGCCCAAAAATTTGGTAAAATTCATAAAAATACATCAAATATAGGTTTCGAGGTAGATCCAGTCCTACATAGACTTTATCCAGTCAAGCACCAAGAAAATTTCGGTAAAAGTAGATTAAATTGATTTTGATGAAGATTTTAAACCCTTTTGACCCTTCAGTTTCAAAATTTATGTGTTTAGTTACTGAAAACGCTCTTAATCATGTAAAGGCTAATGGGATTGCCAAATTTAAAATAAAAATTTGATAGGTCGATTTTTAACGTTTTCGAGCACTTTCTGAAAATGACTTTTTCATTCAATTGAGCATAACTTTTGATCTAATGAATCGAATTTAATAAATGACCCATCAAAATTTAAGTTTATCTTTCTTCTTTCCAATGGAAAAATAATGGTTCTTTTGAAATTTTTAGATTTCGAGAAAATTAGTTTCAAAGAGAGAAACTTTTTTGTGGCGCACCCGGTAGAGGTTAAGATGAATTAACCTGTAGATGTTCTTCGATATCTTTCTTGTCATATGTGATACCGCTCGGTGCGATAACAGGTTCTCTCATCACCTCAAAACTGATCTTCCCACATAACTGGTCTGGCACTTCTCGTTTCTATGGTAACAAAAATGGTAGACAAAAACTCAGTGAAATTTATTATGTACAAGTTCTTGCACTCCTTGGTAAGTTTCATCTATTTTACACATTGTCAAAATCTTACAGCCATCGACTAATAACAAACTGATATCATTTCTTAAAAATTATTGTTAAGAAATCGAAAATATACTTTTCTTCTGTCATCTAGTTGTTGAAACAAATCTGTGACTTCCGCAATCCGTTTATTCTAAATTGGGGGAAAGAAAATGAAAAAATAACAAAACCATTGGTGAAAGTCAGAAACAACATTCGAAAGAGCGAAAGCAAGAAGACTTTATTGGTGAAATGGTCCTTTCTTAGTACCTACGCAGTGAAGGGGGAGGGGATTAGCAAAAGCGTACGTCTATTGTTTGAATGACTTCGTTGCTATTGTTCTCTGCGTACAAAGGGGGAGGGGTGTCAAACATTCTTTTGAGTATATACTATATGAATGATCCCAGAAGGTCCATATAAAATATATAAGAAACATACCGCAGCTTCGTCGACCATTTTGACTCCTTCCTCAGATGCAGTGTCGTCATCTTTTATTAAGGCATCCAATTTTCTGAAAAATAAAAATGAAAAGTAAAATAAAAGAATGTAGTGGGTTTGAAAGGATCGCGATTCATATTTCAAGGGATTTGATGCAAACACTGACCTTTATATATCCCTGGACCAAGTATCTCAATCCCGGCAAAGCAAAATCTTTGATCGGAGTTTTTGGAAAAGTGGTACCCTAATGGCGGCACTACTCAATAGCGGTGTAAATGCATCGAGAGCGCAAGGTCTACTTTTCCTCAAATACTTTTGATGATGTAGCGCCGTTAGACGTTAATTTCTAACATTGCAATGGCTTCATCTCGGATACCAATTCCAAAAAAACTCCAATCAAAGATGGTGGATATAGCTTGGTCCAGGGATATATAAAGGTCAGTGAATGCAAACCAAGCCATACATAAACCTTATAGTAAAGACAGCGGAGAAATGACAAGACGGGAAAAATGGTGAGATACGCAAAAATTGTATTTTTTAACCTTGTAAACTCAATTCCCTTTCGTGTGCCTTTTGTCGCCAAATGTTGATAGATGTATATTGAAACAAAAATTTTATGAAGCTTACTTTTCTTTGTCAGCTATAATGAGCTCTTTCAAATATTTCTCTAAACTGACTTCTTGTTCAATACGCTTTTCTTCAAGTTGGTTCCACCTCTGGAAAAAGGAGAAGTGACACATAGTGTTATTATTATAGCCAATCTATATTCACGAAGCAATCATTTATTGCACCATCAAAAATGTAGAACGTAATACAGAAAGAAGACATTCCACTGCAAAATAAGAGCTATTACCTAATCTGATTGCGAAAAAAAGTTGAACTGGTCTTCTCAGCTGGAAAATAGTTGGAGTTACTGTCTGTAACTCGAATCTAATTCGAAGTTAATTTTTTTTGCCCCCCCCCCCGTTTAAATCGAATTAGAGAGAGTCAACTGTATACATACCTTTTTCTTTGCAGTTCTTAAAGCAGCAGTAATGTCATCACCAAAGTTCAATTTCTGATCTTTTGCCAACTCATGTGCTAGGAAGGAATATAGAATAAATATTGCATTCAAAGCTTTTCGTATCTTATGTGCCTCTCCAATATTCATTAGAATTCTTATCGAAAAAGAGATATAAATTCTGGTTAAAAAAAACTTATGAGAAGTCAAGGTCTTCCAAGATAAAATCATTGCAGAATTTTGTGCCTTGCTAAGTTTTTCTTTGGTTCTAGGCTGTATTATCAGCCTTATAAGACAAATTTTAAGCTGTTGAGTGCTGAGATCCTAAGGTCTTAAAACTTTAGTGTAATGTTAAAACTCTACGGAACTCTACGTTCCAGAAGTAGATTATAGCACAGAAAAATCCTTCACTTTCTTACCTTGTTTGAAATTAGCGATAGCCTCATCATACAACTGATGTTCTAAATATGCCTGTGCTAAAAAGAAATGTCCTTTCACACTCTTTGATTCGATTTCAATGGCGTGTTGACAATCTGCGATTGCTTGCTGCCATTTCTTCTGCTTGAGGTAACATAATGCACGATTGGTGTAGAAAGTACTTGAACTTGGATTCTTGATCTAGAGGATTCAATTAGAAAAATGTATGTACACATGAATAATAAATGTTTTTTGCTATAAAATTTTCACAAAAAGTCAAAGGTTGACTTATGTACAGAGGCGATTATATAGCCTCTGTACTAGGCCCAGAAACCACCCTTTACGTCAGTAACGCCCTCGTTACGGTTGAGTGAACTTGAAAGTGTTTTGCTTTGCTCAGATTGTCTGATCTGGGAGTCTAGTTTCGAACCTAACATGGAACGGCGGTTTCTGGGTGTAAGGTAAGAATTCATTCGAATGTAAGATAGTATATAGCAGGCACAGAAATACGTACAGTTTCCCCTTCTCTGTTTGATGTTTGGACTAGTCCTCCACCCGTTAATAGTGTGGTGTCAACCTACGCCTGGGCCGGCATCACATTATTACACTGATACAAATAACTTTTTTGAAAGATTGATTGAAAGCAGATTGGATAAAGCTTTAAAAGAGCGGACCAATTCCATCGGAAAGGAATGATACTCGTTAGGTTAGGGTTAGCCTTTGCTGGTCTATGATGTGCTTCATTCCCAGTCGGGTTCAACTATCATTGAACGTAAGCCTGAAAATATTTAGGTTGGACCCGCGCTAATCCTCGAAAACGAGGGCTAAGGTCCATGCCTCCACCTAAAAAAATTCTTAACGCCGTCTGGTATAATTCTGTAGTCTCAAGCTTCCAATCCAAATGTTGAAAATTGTACCGACTTTCAGAGCTTAAGCGTGTCAGAAGAAAATTTCGAAATCGCAGTTTTGCTACAATCTTGCGTTACAGAAATTTTTCATAAACTCATTTAGTATAGTAAGATTCAGCCAAATTTCAAAGTCACACTCAAGCGTCATAACCCTTCCCATCTTATCGCCCTTAGAATTCTCGATCCAATGAGGGGCCAACGACCTCCCAACTCCTTTTCAAACTCAAGATATCGCATTTTAAAGTTTTTCCCAAATCTGTGACGTCGTTGGGTCCCTTTACCCCTAATATTGTCAACGGTAAATTCGCGAATTTTTGAACTTTTGTGGTCAACGGGTAGCTCATGCCCCAAGGGTCCCAAAAAACCAAAAAAACGTCAATTATTTCCAAGGGAAAACGGGTTTTAAAATTTGCGAAAGATTTGCACTGCAACAACTTCTCCCCCAAAACGCTAATTTTCAAACTTACATTCGTTACGTGATAGATTACCTATATCCGTATACTCTTACGGCTATGCGAAGCCCGTGATAGACGGAGATGTCTCTTAATGCTGGGCTAGCGTTACAGAAATTTTTCATAAACTCATTTAGTATAGTAAGATAAACAGGGGGGATTGGAAAATTTTCGAGATTTTAATAAACGGGGGGGACGTAATATTGCCGGGGGGTTTAGAAATTGTACTTCTGAAAATCCAAAAATAAGTAAATATAAGCTAAAATCAGGAAATTAATAAACGGGGGGGGCATAGTGTCCCCCCCCTTTATAAAGGGGGGGAAACCAATTTTCCAATTTTGAATGGGTGAGGGGAAAAATGAAAATTTGAATAGTAAAGGGGGGAAAAAAGAGGGGGGAAAACATCGATAGTTGGCAAATTTGGTGGGGGGGGGGGGGAGTGTGAAATCACTTCAATTTTATCTCAGCAACCAAGGTCAGTCCACATGATATCATGTGATTAGATCATGATTGAAAATTAACCAATTTTACCCATTTTCGTTATATTTTGTCTAGTATTCCTTTGGCAGCAAAATTTTACGTTTGTGTCAGGTTGAAATTTGAAAGATTTATACGGGTATATGGGGGGAACTGATATTTTCAGAATTTTCTGGGGGGAAAGCTAAAAAGAGGGGGGAAACTAAAAAACTGAAAAGTCATAGCGGGAAAACAAAGAGGGGGTAAATTTTAAAAAATCAAGAATTTGGTGGGGGGAACAAACCCTGGAGGACACTATGGGGGGAGTTCTAATAAGGTCCGGAGGGGGCTGGAAAATTTTCGAAAAATAACAAGCGGGTCGGGGGTGTTTATTTGGAACCTAAAAGTCTTCCATTTTTTTTGAAGCTCCAATAAGGAGAATTGGAAATCTCATAAAAATGACACTGAAATAACAGTTTTAAAAAACATTGTTAAACTTACAATGGCTTTAGTGTAACATCCAATAGCGTCATCATAATTTCTGGCTGCGAACAAGCGGTTACCTTGTTCTTTCAATTCTGCAGCACTGGTTCGACTCATTGTTTTTGTATTTTTACTTCATTTGGCTTATAGGTCTGATATCTTATATCTAGTTCACACCATCTTTGTAGTGTTTTGTATTTCATTCATTTCTTTTTTTTTGTTAAACTATGTGAAAGAAACAAATATATAATAAAGTTTAAAACTTTTAAAATTGTAAAGAACAGTACATTGCATCTCTTGGAGACTACAGTATCTTGATAATTCAATAAGGGTCAAAGATTATTGTACAGCTAAAGCTATGTTGTTGAAAAAAATATTGAAAGAATCAAAAAGGAATAAAGACAGATAATGTAGATACCATAAAGATTTTCTGAAACATCCAATGAAAAGAGACTTCAGTCGTGTAAAAGGTTTTTTAATTGGTGCGAAAATTAAATAATTCTACATACAATAGGTGTGTGTATTAAATTAAAACATCTAATTCCTGCCAATTCCTAAGATTCTCAGGCCTGGCGGACTGGGGAGATCTAAGCCTCCCCACTTTTGAGCAAAAAATTTTTCTCAAACCCCTAGCGAATTTTATCTCATTTTGAGTCTTCAGCCTCCCCATATTTACGGTTGTTCTGCCAGGCCTGATTCTTGATAGGTAAGGCTCAAAGGTACTGTATATTATCGTTCAATCCAGGAATGCATACTGAAGCTTACTATGTGCAAGTATAAATAACCTTCTCTTTTGAACTCAGCTTTAAATCAATTGAGAAAATCCAAAATTTACGCAAAAGAAAAGCATAATTGTTTAAATTTCGATCAGGAACAAAATAAGCTGTTTATATCAGCAAGGATTTTATGTGGAATTTTGCTACTAAGTTTGGCAAAATTTTCTAAAAGGAAATAAAATCATTTGAAGGATTGAGATTTTGGTTCAACTGTTGCTTTTTTGCTGCATTAGTTCAAATCTAATTTCTAATCAAATTTTTAATCACTTTTTCATTTTGACATAGCAAGACACCAGCCGCAGCCAGCCGTAGAAACTACAACTTAAATTGACCTTTTCTATGCTTACTAATAACTAAAAGTAATATTATTTTTAAAAATGCTATAATAAAATCTAAAACTATATATTTGTACAATTCAATAATAAATTCAATTTCATCAATTTCAAAATCACAGGAAAATATTTATATCAATATCAATATATTATCATTATTTTTTTTCATATTTTTAAAATCGTTATCAAAATCTAATATACTTTAAAAATAAAATAAAGAAGGCTAAAGCAAAAAAAATATTTTTGATAAAAATAAAAGGCAGTTGATGATTGAACAAGCCGCTAAAAATTTAACCATAAAAATGATGGTCAAAACCATATGCCACAGTAACCATGTTATGACTTTTTATATACCTATGTTAAAATGAAAAGCATGGTTTGAGCTATCAGTTTAAAGTTTATAAGACAGTTAGTCAATGTTATTATATCCAAGCTTTTTTGACTGCAACTTAGTCACTATTCGTTTGATTTAGCAAGAATTATTTTCATTGCCAGATTACTGGCTGTGGTGCTGATACTATTTGAAAAGTTTGCTGGTTAAGTAGACTTTAAATGGCTATTATACTAGATTCAAAAAAAAAGTTCTATGCAAAATAAATAAAAAACTACAGTAATACAGGTTTGAGAAAAATAATATCAAATAAAAAAATTGAAAAAAAGAAATAATGTACAGTAGAAAACATAAAACTATTAAGATAAATCTAAAATAAATAAAAATTGGCTTTTTTTTCAAAATATGCAAAAAATTGCCAAAGTGATTTGAAGATCCATTCAATACAATATTGTACCAACGTATACCTTGTATATTGATTTCCAAAGTTTGAGCAAAAGGAAACAGAAAATGATAACTCAGACTTTCCGATAAATTGTTTTTGAAAACTATTTTATAGAGCATTTTCACCATGGTCTAGTTGGAAATATTTAGGTGAATCTGGTGAATTTGGATCCTTTTGATGCAAGGGGTTATCTTTTTTATCTTCCAAAGTCAATGCTTGATAATCTGCAGTAGAAGTGACACTACCTGGTTGGTTGGAATCTACACCATGCAAGACGGCATATCCCATACTTTTACGGCTTTCAGGACAGGGTAATGACTCAGGGTTATCGTAAGGATGATCAGGATCAATATCAGCATACTCGTGCTTTGTAGGTAATGGTGGCAACTCATCATGTTGACTGTATGCATAATCATAATTTGGATTTTTCACTTTTTGCTTTTGTTTGCCGTTGTCATCAAAGACGTAATTAGGATCAACATAAACACTGTGTCTTTCTAATTCATCTTCACGTGATACATACATGGAAACATGATCATGTATAGAGTTGCGATTACTATCTTCACCTTGCTTTGATATCAAATTATTTTTACTTTTGTCTGTTTTTTTACGGTATTTCACCTTATCTGCCCTTTTGGTTGCTCCCTTTTTCTTATTGTGACGAACACAATAAACAATTATAATGATGACTGTAACCAAAAACAGCACGGCGATACCAGCTATCAAAGCGATAAGCCAGGTCTTTGAATCAGAGTCTGGAGTATTTGTTGTTGATGGTCTCCTAGATGTTCTTGGTGAACTGTTGTCCAAAGTCCCATTGTATTGTTGATCAAAACCAATTTCCTCCTTCATATTTCCCTTAAATTTCAACATGACACATGATTCTAATCCATCACAAGAGATGGTTAATCTGACAAGTTTGCCTTGGTATTCTGAAGATGGATTAGCTTTCAGATAGAGTAACTGATGTTGTTTATGTTTTTTCAAAATGAAATCAGTAGTTGCTCCAACATCCCAATTTGGTCCACTGTGAAAGTGAAGTGTAATAAAACCACAGGAGTGAAGTTTTTCTTTTTTAACATTAGAAGTTGGTGAAAATGTCAATGCTCCCAATTCTGTATCGACTCCTTCTTGAGAAGTGATATCAAAATAAAAATTTCCCTGTAATGTTTGTTTGTTGACCACTTGATACTGGCATTCTTTTAGGATATCTGATTTCAAAAAACATGATTCTTTTCCTTTTTTATTGGTATAATATGTCCTGTTGTATTCACATTGGCAAAGCTTTGACGTCCCTGTACAGAATGCTTGGTAGTTCCCACAACATACATTACAACACTCTTTGAAAAATTGATCTGAATTTAAATCTCTTTTGATCTTAATTTCTTCTCCATATACAAAACTTACAACAAAAACATGAGCCAAGACAAACAAACAAGACAAACAAAAAAGTTTGACCATTTTCGAATTTTCACATTTTTTATCTAACTATCTATATATTGAAAGAAATTTGAAATAATAATAAAAATGACGCATAAATAGCACAAAAGATAAATAAAGACAATTTGAAAAAGCAGAAGGACCAAAAAATATATTTTTTTATTCAAGTGTTGAGCTATAAATGTTTGGAAGACTGCCAAGGAAATTGACGTACTGTTTTGAATTTGACTAATCATCATTGCTACTTAAAATTTTGTACGTGAAAGTGGAATAAGACAACACAGTTGTGACAAGTGTTTTTCAAAAGAAAATCAGTTTATTAACTCACAGCGGCTGTTATTTACTAATTTTAAGTCTAGCCTTTCCTTTATCCTCATAATTCCCCTATAAAATAGGCACATTTTTTCATAAAATTCTATCCAGCTTAAAATTTCAAATTCTAGATCTTTTTTTTGCTTTTTCTTTGCCTTTTGATGGTTGATGACAACTAGAATTTTGCATCTCTAGGATAGGATAGGCACTACAGAATGAACTTCTTTCTCAGAACCTGCCATTTTTATGTGATTTTCATCACAGAGACCTTTTGCTATCTAGTCAGGATGTCATATTGAATACCTTAAGGGAATAAATTAATGCAAGAATGAATTAATGCAGATTAAATGAATTGAAAAGTTTCTAATAATAGTTTGTCCCCTCTTTCTTAAGGGGGGATGACACCTTCCAAAAAATGAAGAAGGGGGATCAGAAATTTTCATGAAAAAGAGGTAGCAAGTAGCAAGGAAGGGGGATAGTTTAAGAAGGGGGTAGCAAGGAAGGGGGATAGTTTAAGAAGGGGGGGCTTACATATTGTATAGTATTTTCAAGCACCGTTATAAAGAAATTTGGTCTTCATGATAGGAAGTTTTCTGTTAGAGTAGTCAGAGTCAAAAAGAAGAAAGAAGTTTATTATTTCCCCCCGTTTTGTCTCTTGTCAGTTCTGAACAATTTTTGTGCCTGTTTTCTTTTTATCTTAGCACTACTGGCCTAATCATCCTGGAATCATCGACATGGCTAACTTAATATTTTAACTTATTATATATTTTCAACTTACATTCTGATACAAAAATATCTATTTAATAGTTTTTGATTTCCAAATTACAAATATTTTTCCCAATTCCTACAAATCTCTACTTATTAAGCTAGGCATTGCCTTGTCTTAGCTCTTTGATGGGCTCTGATATTTTGAGTCCACACCTACTTTTATGCTTTCAACCTTTTCACCAGCGCCTATACAACATCTGCGCTAATTTTTTTAACTTGTTTATTTTATTTTTATCCTTTATGTTTAAAATCACGAAAATGTACTTAATGTATTACAGTATGTGATAATTCAATAAAACTAGAACTAGAACTAGAACTAGAGCTTTTTTGTCCAAAATCCTTAAGCTAAAGATTTGGGTTAGCAAGGCAAAAATCGCTAAAAAGCTGCTAAAATCATAATCCTCACATATTGAAGTTCCAGCCGCACTGCCTTTGGACTATGTACTGTTCACAACTCTGGTCACCCTGGAAGTGTGTTGTTCAACAACTCGAAGAAGTTCAAAAATGGTTGCTACATGGTACCGTCAACTCTAACTTGGGACAATTGGTCGAAACATGGGACTGTTGATATCTGGTCTGTATTTTCACTTACTGTTAAATCTCTTTGACAACAACTTTGTTTTGATAACTCCACCAAGTTTATCAATCATACTTTCTGTCACAAACATGTCACGATAACTTTCACTGATAGCGCGCTCTTTTTAACTTTTTTTTTCATTCAAAATGAATGGACACCGATTGTTGAGAATTAGAGAACGCCCGCCGCCTTACCACCTATCGACCGATGGGATTAACAAATAACGAGTGCGAAACTTGCCGCGCAATATATGATGTCAAACGTTCCATCATTTTGCCACTAATATGGTCTTCTTTGTTCCAGAATTCGTGTTGTGTTCCACTATATACAGATTTTTTTCATATTTTGATTATTTAAAAGCCTACTCGGTGCGATAGAAATCCATAGCTGTCAACTTCGCCACACAAAAATGCGGGAGAGTGCCATGTCGGAAAGGTTTTCCACGATAATCCAATTTTTCCAAATCGGAAAATCGGGAAATAGGGGGAATTTTCCCGTGAAATGTGATTTTGTCAGAATTTTTTTTCAGGAAATCGGGGAAATCAGGAAATTTTTCGTCTCAATTTTCCAAAATCTAAAATTTTGCCATTTCGTTTTTTCAAAATCTAATTTTTTAGAATAATAGAGCAGCTGACGGTATTTCATCCCTCAGACATCTCAATCAAAAACTAAAATCATTGAAATTGTACTGCCTCGAAAGACAGAGAGAGCGTTATCAAATGATTTACACCTGGAATGTCATTGAAGGCAATGTTCCTGAAACACCCTTGGAAGTTACGAAGAAAGCAAGTTGATAAAAGTTAACTTAGAAACACTCTTAAAAGTTAAGAAGAAAGCGAGTTGATAAAAGGTAACTTAGAAACACTCTTGAAAGTTATGAAGTAAGCAAGTTGATGAAAATGGTCGTAAAAAAACCCTTGAAAGTTACGAAGAAAGCGAGTTGATAAAAGTTAACTTTGAAACACCCTTGAAAAATACGAAGAAAGCGAATTGATAAAAGTGATCTTAGAAACACTCTTGAAAGTTACGAAGAAAGCGAGTCGATAAAAGTTAACTTTGAAACACCCTTGAAAGTTAAAAAGAAAGCAAATTGATAAAATTGATCTTAGAAACAAAGAAGGTTACGGAGAAAGCAGGTTGACAAAAGTAATTTAGAAACACCCTTAAAAGAGTTACAAAGAAAGCGGGTTGATAAAAGTGATCTTAGAAACAAAGAAAGTAACGAAGAAAGCAAGTCGATAAAAGTTAACTTAGAAACACCCTGAAAGCTACAAAGGCAGCGAGTATTAAAAGAATAGGCTAAGTAAGAGACAGGGGTGTAAGAGATTTATTTTTAACTCTCAAGTTAATGGTTTATTCCTTTTTTCATTCGGACATCATGACCGACACAAATAATTTTCAGTCGGTCAAATAGCTTTTTCAGTCGGACATTGACCGATGACCGACGCTTATTTGCAGCCCTGTGCTAAAGTAAAAACAAGCAACATGCTGAATGGACCTACCTGATGATGAAAGCTAGATAATAAAGCAAAAAGGAGAAAAATGAAAACAATCACTCAGACGATATAGCGTTTTGCAAAAATGCATAAAACATTAAATCTTATCATTGATTGTTGATGGGGGAAGAGGGAAGGGGAGTAGGGAAAATAGAAATAGAAAGTTCCGGTTGCAAAAATCAGTTTTATTGACAATTGAATCATGCTTAATGGTGGGATTTGTTATCAATAATGTTTTTGTGTGAAAAAAACAAAGAAATAAGGAAAAAGCCAAATGAAAATCTGCAAAAACGGCGATTACCGGCATATTTCCGGCATTTTCAGCCGGAAAAGAATTTTTTGCAAAAAGCAAACTCGGTCATGTTTTGAGCATTGCGAATACGCATCTTTCTGCAAAAAATCAGAAAAAACTAAGTGGATGAAAATTTGAGGAATGTCAAAAAACTTGTTTTACCGGCATATTTCTGGCATTTTCAGCCGGAAAAAAATGTTTCTTCGAAAATCAGGCTCCGTCACATTATTTTTAGGTATTGTCATCTTGCATCAGTGTGCAAAATTTCATAAAAAAATATCAAGTACAGCTCGAGAAATTCAAGAAATACTGTCTTTCCGGCGAAAATAGGTTGTTCCGGCAATTTTTGAATAGTTCCGGCTTTTTTTGAAAATTGAAACATGCTTGATGGTGGGCATTGCTATTAATAATATTTTTGAATGAAAAAACAACCAATTATAAGAAAAAAATCCAGAAAAACGGCGAATTCCGGCATATTTCCGGCATTTTCCACCGAAAAAAAAAATTTTCTCAAAAAAAGGACTTGGCCATGTTTTGGGCATTGTTAATACGCATCTTTGAGCAAAAAAATCAAAAGAAAAAACTAGTTTATCCGGCATATTTCCGGTATATTTTCGGCCGTAAAAAAATGTTTTTTGAAAATCGGGCTCTGTCACATTTTGGGCATTGCCATTTTGCATCTTTATGCCAAAAATCAGAAAAAACTAATGAGCCAATCCTGAGAAACTGCTCTATTCACATGTATACTGAATTTGAAAGATCTTCTATGTGGCGTTTTTTTGCAAACTTCAAAAAACTGATTTTTGTCCCGCCTTTGCGGGACTTTGGCTTTAGTGCTTGAGTGCAGCATAGGGTACAAAGTCCAAAAATGTGTTTCCCGTAATTTTTGTGTGAAGACAGAAGAGTTAGGTCAACACTGTCCTTATTTCCCAGACCAAAATAAGAAACTTGGCAAACTGCCCCAAAGTGGTATTAAAAAAACACCACGAACCACTTCTTGCACGACCCTGCCGACGCACCGGATTTAACGAACACCCGGACACGTGAAAGTCTGGTGTAAAATGAGAATTTTTTTTACCACCCGAAATCTCTACACCGGACTTAAGGAAGTCGGATGTCCGGGTGTCGGAGAAGGATATTTTTTTCCACCGGACAATCAAAACACCGGACATGACCAGTCCGGTGCGTCCAGTGTTTCTTAATTTTTTGTTTCGTAAATGTCCGGCATCCAAAATTTCCTGTATGCAACACCAGACTGACACCGGACTTATTGCATCCGGTGTAGAGAAAGGATACTTGTACTTTTTGCCACCGGACAAATACACTGGACAGTCCGGTGCATCGGCAGGGTCCTCTTCTTGCCCACTTTTTCACTCTCAGTCAAGCTGACTCCAACTGTCCAACAGCTTCAACGTTCAAGGAAATGTTAAATGGTATCGGACTCAACACTGCAACAGACTGACAGACACTCAATGCTCAACCTGTCAACGTCGACGACAAACGAGTTGGATGAGCTGTGTTCAAGCAGAAGCCACAAATAGGTAGATACAAGCCCTAAAGCTGTGGTTATAGATACATTAAATCACAAAAGTAGAGTAAAAGAAGGCAGTATAAAAAAAGCTACTCAGAGACAATCCAACGATTTTAGCCAGTCTTCTCTTGAGTCTTCCGTTCGGTCTTCTCTCAAATTCTGGTAATTTTATCTAATAGCTAACACTGACTAACTTTGTAATTAACAGACTTATAAGCAGCGGTACCAGACTAAGTCTTCAAAATACACTAGAAAATATTTGAAGCATCATATCGATTTCGTGAATAGGAAAATTTACAGACCAAAATAGAGGAAAGTTCGGGAATTTTCGCTTCTAAATGTACCATTATTGAGGTATTTTACCTGGTAAAATATACTCATTGGGGGTACATTTCTTTTTCTTTTCATTCACTGTGAGAGGAAGCAAACACACCACACAACAACTTTCGTGAAATAGGTATAAAAAATAGAAGAGGTAAAGTTGTAAGTATGTACTGATATATACTGTATGATTTTGTAATTCTTTTTTTTATCAACAAGCCGTATATATATAAAAGTTGCAAAGCGATCGAGGCAGGTCACTAAATTCGCAAGTTGCAAGCAAAAAGATAGAAAGTATTGAATGAGCCCGATAAGTTCTTTTTTCTAACGTTATAAGGGTCTCACCAAACAAAAAAATGATTTATACCTTATTACATGAATATAAAAATGGAATTTAACGGCCTTGAAATTAACATGAAATTTCTCAATTCGTGTTAATTCACTTAATTACACGTCTCCTAATACTCATGTAAAGGTAAGTAAAAAATATTCGAAGAAAATTTTAAAATCGCGTCTTTTGTTCGGGAAAGCTTTTCCACCTAAACCTAAAAAGTAAATTATTTTTAATTTTTGGTTTTTATTTTTCTCGACTCATTTTACTTCCGGTTTTAAATTCCTCGTGTTCGAAAATCGAACTTTCGAATCTTTCGAATTTCGAATGTTTCAATAAAAACAAACATTCGAATCCCCCCTGCCATAAATAGTTTTTTATTTGTTAGAATTCCAGGGTAGACAGACTTTCCTCAGTAAATGATTGGTGACTCGATGATAGTATTCATGGTTTCGAAGATTTTTACATGTAAATGTTGATATCAAATCTCGTCTTTATTTTAGAGTCCCTTGCATACAACCAAAACCGAATCAAAACAAAAGAATCCTCGGGGTCAAGCACTATATCCGGTTTAAACACCAGTCGGTCTATTGAGACAGGGATGTGAAATACTGTACTGAGGAATCTAATCTTTAATAACCATACCCAGTTACAGTGTAGACCTAACTCTTCACACAAAAATTACGGGAAATGCATGTTTGGACTTTGTACCCTATGCTGCACTCAAGCACTTAAGCCAAAGTCCCGCAAAGGCGGGACAAAAATCAGTGTTTTGAAGTTTGCAAAAAAACGCCACATAGAAGATCTTTCAAATTCAGTATGTGAATAGAGCAGTAAAAAATACAACTTTTCTATTTTTCCTTTTTTTTGCAAAAGTTCTAGGAATGAAAATAAAGGGATAATGATAATTGAATACTATCCATTGATGACCCGCGGCACTATCGTAAAGCTAGAATCGCTTCGCGTACTCTTCGCTTGAGAAAATGATTGACAGATTGAAGTTTTTCATCCGCGCAGGAGTTCGCGGAGCGTTCTCGGCTCAATCCTCGGACCGTGCTAAAAATGGTAGACTGAGCTGTGGTAGATCATTTCGATGGAAGTTGTTGGAATGTTTACAAGGTTCTTCACAGAAAATCGTTTGTTTTATTGTAAATGATGACAGTGCGGTTATTAATTTTGTTAGATCTGACAAATTGATGTTTGCAATGTTTGTAAGTGCACTTTATAGTTTTGATTCCCATTGAAGAATCATATTCTGGTTTTCATGTTATTAGGTGCTGGTTTAGAGCTTTAGGTCCACACTGAGTTATGAGTTAGAAATATTGTATCAAGTTACATCATTATCTATACACAAAAATTTAAAAAATAATTAGTTAAATATTTTAAAGAAGTGGTCAACCAAAACACAAAATCAAAAATCTTACAAACAAAATAAGCAACTGTGATTTTTTTTTAAATAACCCTTAAATTTTCCAATTTCAACTTTTAAATCAACCGAGTCGCACTTTTAGACTCTGTAATCAGGTGATTAAATATCGAAACACAACTAGTGAGGTTTGTCACGGAAGGACAACATTACTGTTAAAATATTATGGACCTTCTTTTGAAAAATAAAATGATTATCAAAAATGAAATGTTGTTTTAAAAGATGAACTTAAACCTTTAAATGTACCATTATTGAGGTATTTTACCTGGTAAAATATACTCATTGGGGGTACATTTCTTTTTCTTTTCATTCACTGTGAGAGGAAGCAAACACACCACACACAACAACTTTCGTGAAATAGGTATAAAAAATAGAAGAGGTAAAGTTGTAAGTATGTACTGATATATACTGTATGATTTTGTAATTCTTTTTTTTTATCAATAAAGTTTCAAGTTTTACGTTTTATGAGCTAGACTATGTACATTTAAAAATTCCTATTAAAACACAAAATAACCCTACAGTCTACTACACCATCTATCTGGCCAGATAGATGGATTACTCAACGCAACAATCCGGATAGGAGATCAATGGAAGATTCAGCCATTAAAAAGTCTTGAGTATCGATTCTTCGTTGATCCATTATCGAGCTAATATTTCAATAGACCTTTTTTCTAAGAGGCCACCCTGTTGAATAATTATGTAGTCCAGCAGAAAAACAATGATAAAACCATACATAATTATTACAATATGCATGATACAGTAATTATGCATGGCTCTATCATTGTTTTTATGGCTGGACTACATAATTATTCAACAGGACGTCCTCTTTGAAAAAAGGTCTATCGAGTATACCGATTCGTCATCGATCGTTAATTGATTCGTTATCGATTGTTAATCGATTCGTTATCGATTGTTAATCGATTCGTTATCGATTGTTAATCGATTCGTTATCGATTGTTAATCGATTTGTTATCGATCGTAAATCGAATATGAGTGGATAGGGTCGATAAGATCGATAAAAGATCGATGATAGATCGATAAATAATAATCGATAACTAATCATAAGCTTAAAAAAATCTTGAGTATCGATCCTCTATTGATCTCCTATCCGGATCGTTAAGTAATCCATCGATCACATATTGATATCAGTCATCGAGCCGTTCCGATGATCCATCCTATCGAGCGCGAACGTCTGGACTACACCACTAAAATGGGAAAAAAAAAACCCAGATCGGGTAGATTCTTCTGAATGGGAAAGAAACTTCCTTTCAAAAATATCTTGGCACCCAAGCCAAACAGATCAGAGGAAGATTAGAAGAATACACTTTTCCCGTTCTTGGAAATAGCCCTGGAAAATGTGCGCTCAACCCTTGCGTATTATGGAATTGTTTGGGAGGTAAACAAACACGTTTTTGCCTGCAAGGGGTTAGGGAACGTGGGTTTTAAGCTGCCAACTTTTGAAAGGGATCTTTTTTTGGCAAAACAGGCAGTCTAAACTTAAACTCATATATCAAAATTAGAAACTAGGCTAGTCTTACCTCTTTCCCTGAGGCCAATGGAATTTAATGTTATGTTTACCGTAAGCCGCCCGCGTGTTCAAAAACCTGCCGCATCAAGTTGTCATTATTTGCCATTTTCTCGAAAAGTTGTCATTATTTTTCCTCCCACTTGAGGAGAGAACAAAAATTTTCGAAGTTGATATCAAACTAAACGGCCCGTGGCTTTTTTAGATTATTAACAACCCGAACGGCCCTCTAGTAGTCTTTACCGTGTGAATTTAATTTTGTCATATTGTGGAGATAACATTATATAATTCTCTAGCGGGAAGAAAAAGATTTATCTCTTTAAGCTCGTACAAACGGGAACCAAAAGAATCAATAAAAACACGAGAGTTCCGGAGACACAAGAGGAGATTGTGTATCTATAAGGAAAAACGAAAAATCTGGTAAAAATAAATGTTTCATGGTATGCAGAGGGGTTCTAGGTCCCCCCAGAAAATTTAGCCCCCCCCCCTAAAAATTAGGTACCCCCTGACATAAAACCTCTCAGCCCCCAGTAGAATAACCTAAGGTAAGAAGGATCAACAGATAAAATAAAGTTGGACTAAAACAATGAATCTGTGGATTGAAAGCAGAAAAAGATTACTCCCAATTTTAAACAAAGCCAGCCCCAGATCTTTCACATGCAGTTGTAGGTCCCCCCAGCAATATAGGTACCCCCTAAAAAATTAAATTTTGCCAGCCCCCAGCCAGAATATGGTAAAAAAAAAATTAGGTCCCCCCTAATCTCTGGGGGGGGTTCATACCATGTGTTTATGGGAAAATAATGAATAATGAATAATTAAAACTTGGCCGCATCGAATTCTGAAAATCGTCATTACGGTAAACATATCATTAATTTCCATCAGCCTAATATCGACATCCCTCGTCTAATTCCGACACCCTTCTTTAGAGACAGGAATAATATGAAAGCTTGAATCACTGATTGAAAAAGGATTATTCCTCTGCTCTGTGACCACTAAGCCAAGAAAAACAGTTTCAACCTTTCTATCAATTTCAGCTGATAAAAAGGGTGTTGGAATTAGAGGAGGGATGTCGACATTAGACCAAGTTACGGTAAAATCCCACCCTTCATATAATTGTTTCAATCCGTGATCCATGGATTATGTTTTTTCTCATCTTCAATTTACTGAAAAAAGCGAGAATTTTATGCGAGAGTTAGATTGTCAACAAAGTGCCGAAAAAATCATTGAATAAAAGAAGAACTTAAAATCTTGAATATTTTCATTTTCAAGAATAGGTGCAAAAAAGTGAAACATAGAAAAGTTTCATTTTTCATTGCATTAATCGAAATGAGGGATTTGGAAAATTTTCTATGTTTAGTTTTTTGCACAAACCCCTGTAACTATGAGCAAGCACCCCGTTGCTAAGATGTTGGCTTGAAATTGAAAATTAAACCACTCAACTCAAAACAAAAGTAAAATCAGCCCGTACTCAAATTCCCGTAATCTTGATTTACAAGTTTAATTCTATACTAGCAGGGACCAAATGCGTATCGCATTTTGTAATTCGCGATGCACTTTCTATTCTATCCCTTATTTCGATGCCTGCAAAAACTTTTCAGGGTAATCTAATATAATATCATGAATAGATAAAGAACATAGCTACTAAAGTTTGAGGGAATTTTCAGAATAAAGTTAAAAATTACCGTAAAATGTAAAAGGATGCAACATTTGTGTATTGGTGTATGGTCTTTGAACTCCATTCTTTTCTCTGCTCATTATCTTTGCTTTGTCCTGCTTTGTCAGCAAATAAAACAATATCAGCTGCAGCAACTATGTGCTTTTTTGTACCCTAAATAAGTGTTCAGAGATGTTAGCAAAGAATCACAGCTATCAGGCGAGTCGAAGGTGTCATTTTGGGCAGTGGAAGCGAGGCCATAGATTTTATCCTTTTTGGGTACAACTCCTTCACTGGCAAGTTTTTCCTTGCCAAAAAATGAACTATATATTTGAATGAAACCTGCTTTCATGGTGCACATTTTGAAGTAGATTTCTTTGAAATACATGACTCTTTTGAGCCAGACTAGGGCTACTTTTAAAGGAGATCTAACGGCAAAAATTTCTTTATCCTTATTTTTTGACAGAGTACAGGCCTAATTAAATAAAAAACATTGCAAAAAGAACGAGTGCAAAATCTTTCATATTGATTGAATTATCATTGTTTAAAATATCTCTTTATTTGAAAGTAATAGGGTTTCGTGACGTCAGCGCTGAACTTTCATTTCGATAGAGAAACTGTTTGTAGACAAAAATTATGGAAAGAAGATGTTTTATAGCAAAAAAATGCCTCTGATTCTGATGTGTTTAACTCCGTTTCTTCATCAGTAGAATGGTTAAAAATGTCTGAGAAATCATTTTCTTCACTTGAAGATTCACTCAACGACATTTTGCTCTGAATTTAGAAGTCTAAATGAATGTGCTAAATTAAATGATTTTATCAAGAAATTTTTCTTTATAAAACTCACTAAAAGTTTAGAGAAAAAGAGAGAAAATCTTTTGTTCAGCAATGACGTCACATGCTTAAATCTTTAAAGGGATATAATTTCCTATTGAGTTAAAATTTTTCAACATAATATAGCTCATCTTAATCCCCACAATATAAAGTTTCCATAATTTCCAAAAAAAATGTAGCAAAATTTTTGCCGTTAGATCTCCTTTAAGCAAAAAATAGTACAGGGTATGGATAAGGATCGGTTTTTTGACCAAGTCTCTCTAAGAGTTACAAGCATGGTTCGGTAAAAAATTCATTTTTTTTTTGTTATTATCTGTCCTATCAGATTCTCCTTTTAAAAAGACACACAGAGATATAAACTTTTAAACTAATTGATTATTCGTTTCCTTTAAAACGCTACTCACTTTTGTATGACTTTGAAACGAGACCTTTTGCTTACGTCACAGAGGCTGTTAAAAACTGTAGCTGTGTTTACTGAAGTGAATTATAAACCTTTTTCTGGGTATAAAAGTGGTTATTTCTGCTAGAAACTGAAGTAAAGAGGGTTTAATTATGATAAATTTGTACTATAATCTTATTGAATACTTGGGTAAATGTATTCTGACTCGGACAGCGATATATTCAAGCTACGAAGAATATGATATCAGTGGAAATGAGGCAGATTCTGAGAGAGAGGATGATTCTGAGAGAAAGAATGGAGTAAGCAAGAGAGATTAACAATTAAAGATTAACAAGCTGAAGATATTTAATCCCTGTCTCTATGACTATGAGCCTGAACGAGAAGTATCGAGTACAATCGAGAGTGACACTTCTTCATCCGGAGACAAAAGTGACTATGAAACTTGTTCTAAAGGTAGAAGTGGGAGTTTAGATTGGTGTGAGTCCGAGTGCTGCCAACCCGAAACAAGAGAAATTGATTGTTTCAATTAAAAATTTGATCAGGGAGATTTTCAGTGCATTATTAATAGGCAACAATTCCCAAAAATGTGCCTTGACAAGGAAATTCTGTCGAATAGATCCCTAAGATACGCAGCATACAGGCCCTGAAGAATAAATGAAATCGAAAAAAAACTAGGGCGAATTTGATTGATGGGTCTGTCAATTCATTCGTTAGTGCAGTGCATTAATAAGTTCATTTTCCAGTTTGCATTGGATTAACATCCCAGGTTTCAGTATCATCGATTCCATTTGGGTTTACTATTTATTGAATTGACACTGAAAGCTTTGTACTAATTGATGATGTTGGATGGGTCCTTCATGGACCTGACATGTTTAGCCTTTTATTGTGCTCTCCTTTCATTCGACTTTCTTTTAGTTGGTTGTTTGTTTGTCTTTGTTGTGATCGAACAAGTTTTGGATAGCGTCTTCCTTTCAGTAGTCTATGCGGCGCAAGTCATAGGATGAGTTTGTGCTAAAAAATAAACCAGCTTTTGGTGGGCTTTTTTTTCGCTTTGTATTTTGCCATCACCTTCTTTTGAGTGTTTCGTCCTTAGGTAGCTTGTACAAAGATACTTTCACTCTTCCTGGCACGTGAGTTGTTAGTACAGTTCACTACTCCAAAGCATAGTGACACCCCCTTCTCACGCGATGGGATTTTTCAACCAGTGGGGATGGAAAAATAACGGACATAAATTCGATGAGGATTGATATTTCCATATTTTATATGGCTGGGGATTTCAATTCTTTTGTTTTCAAGTCAGAAAATTTAGTGGGAATTGGAAAAATAGCATAACATTTTGCAGCAAGGATTGGTTTATTTGATTATCTCAAAGAATTCTTTGATTATCCTCAGTGTGGACAAAAATTGAGAGATGATGTTCCACTGGGGACGATATTCTGGCCAATTTTTCCAGTGGAAAGGGGTCCTAGTGGATCTGTGAGAAGGTGGTGTATGGTGGGAATAAAAGTAAATATCACGTGTCTGAATCCTACATCAACTTCACTTGAAAACCACGGTAATTGTGAACCGCAGGTTACAGGTCACAGGTTACAGGTCACAGGTTACAGGTCACAGGTCAGTGTTGACAATTACTGTAAAACACAAAGAAAATGTTTGAAAAACAGTTGTTAATGTCAAAAATATAATTCCAAAGGTATTTTATTGATCTAGAACTATTTTAAAGCTAAAAATCTACCCACATGCTTACCATGTGATTTCGCGTTTTATGCCGTGTATAACACGAACCTGTAATACTTATTATATATTACATCTATATCACACATGTAAAAAAATTATCCTTTAAATGTTATACGCATGTTACGTATGTTATATACAAAGAATAAAGAAATATTCGAATATCGATCTCACCTTTGCTTTAAACAGCCCCCTAACAGGAAAATAGCTATTTTACAATCACTATGTCATATCTCATTTTATCTCCTGCATCACCTTGGGTCTGATAACAAAAATTGATGAAAATAGCGTCAATGGGATTATATTTTATAAATGTTTCAATATTTTTATCCCCTGCTTTGTATTTTTGATAAAATGACGTCACCTTTTTCATCTCTCTAAAACAGCTCTCTTGGAGTATTTATTGTTTTCAAAACCAGTCAATCTATATCCACTTGCAGCATCAGCATCCTATTATGCATGAAGAATATTTTATTATTAATTGGCGTACAAAACCTCATACTTTAAGATAACATCTTTATTTACATAATTTAAGTGTTATTTGTTGTCAATATTTGGGGTTGATGATTTGTCGTTTAAGTCTCCTAAATAACATTATTAACATATTTTGATATAACATTTCCATTACATATAATATTTTCAGGAACTTATGTTATGAGTTGTATGTTATGAGTTGTATATTACGAGTGCGTTACAGTTTTCCGGTCTGTGTTTTGTTAACTTGTAACCTGTGACCTGTAACCTGCAACCTGTAACCTGCAGTTTACACTTACCGTGAAAAACAGACCAAACTAACTATAAAATTGGGATAAAACTAACTCAATCTTGTATAATCTTTTTTCTCAATTTTCTCTGAACAGCCTCCGTGACGTCACATACACAAAGTTGCTTTTTAAAAAGGCTAAACTTTCTGTAAACAAAAAAATTTAACTACATTAAATAAAAATCATTCTTCTAGTCAAATAAAGTATCCCTGATTCATTAAAACCAATATAAAAAAAATGAGGAGTCAAATTTTTACAGAACCATTTCTTTAATAATGTGTTTGTCCCATTGTTGATTGTTGCAGAATCTGTAATGCCAGCAGAAACTTTTAATATTTGGACTTTGATATCAACTTCTTTATTCTCATGTGTTCTCAAGTCTATTTTCACTTTTTCATATTGTTTATGTTGATTGTTTCTTGTAAATCATAAAAAAAGCACTTATTTTAACTTTTTATCAAGGGTTTTGGGATGAGCTGGAGTTTTTATAAGATACTTCACTAATTGTTCATTTGAAGTGATAGAGATGACGCGTTCTTTAGAAAAAGTAACAAAATTGTTTAATTACTGGTTGACGACCAACCAAATCAAATAAGAGCTTGTAAAAACTCCAGCTTGTCCCAAAGTTTTTCCATGTTTTCCCTTAAGTTTTTATATTAATCCTTTATGTTTTCTTTATCTAATTTAATAAACTCCCATGGGTATCATCACTTCTTTCCAATGCGAAATGATTGATTCTTAAAAGTTCATATTTAACTCAAGAAAACTTACTTCAAAGAGGGGGACTTATTTCTGTGACACTCGGTATAACTAATATGAGGCTATAAAAAGATTTTAATGCCAGTGTTAGATGGAAAATAAAACAATCACCAAAGTCCGTATAATGGTTTGTACAAAGGTGTTTCAATCAAGAAGACTATCAATCAGCTTTTTGTAGCTTCACCAGACTCTAAAATTTTTAGATTTTACATGTTGAGGTATTTTTTTTTCTAAAATTTTTAGTTAGGATGACCAGGCTAGTTTCTGACTTATTTGTATAGAAAAATCCATTCTACTGCTTGCATCAGCTTCCAAAATTATATCTTTCCATTGAAATTAGCAGTTAGTTATTTTGCCAGCAACAAGCTGTTTTGTTTTGAAAATTAAGTGGGAGCTTCCTTCGTGAAAAGGACATATTGAAATACCTGCAGAAATTTCTTCCGTCCTTTTATTGAGTTTATATGATGCATATTTTTGATTTCTTGAAATTTAGATCAAGGAATATTCCTATAAAACATCTAAACAATCAAAATTCAAACAAGCTAAACCTGAATCACGTCAGGTCAAGATATAATTATTCTTTATTCTAGATGCGGATATTTAAATGGTATTATTTTATACAATAATTGGTAAATTCTTGCTATAATAAGTTTTTCAAATTCTTCAGGAAAAACATAACAAATCTAAAATGGTTGAAGAAAGTATTAAAGTCAAAGAATTGAATGATAATTTCACTTGTATAATATGCAATGGTTACTTGATAAGACCTGTGGCTATTACTGAGTGTTTACATTATTTTTGCCGGAGCTGTATTGTCAAGTATTTGGAAACAACTTCAGAATACAAATGCCCATACTGTGAGACATTGATACATGAAACTAATCCGTGGGAGCTGTTACGTGAAGACAAAAAACTTGAATATATAATTTATCAACTTGTACCAGGTCTGGCGCAAAATGAGAAGAAAAGGCGTAAATTATTTTATTCGCGACGTGGCATGGTGGACCCTGACGAGAATAACACAGATTCAAATTTAACTTTAGCCATAATGGATTCTAGTTCTAAAAAGGAAGAAGATGACGAAAAGAAAAATGAAAAGGAGGATGAAAAGCCACCTGTGAATGCACCTAAACCCAAAAAATTAGATTCATCACAAATTGGTTTACATTTGAATTTTCTTGAACCAGAGGAACCACCTCAACAACCAAAACAAACATCATTCAGACCATTAGATAAACCTTATTTGAGGACTTCTTCGCATATCACTATTGCCCATTTAAAGAAATTCTTACAAAAGAAGCTGGAGCATTCTTCGAAATGTGATGTTGATATTTTATGTAATGGAGAGTTGATGGGACGACATCACACTTTGGAATTCATTTATATGACCAGGTGGCGCTATAAAGAGGGTGTTCTGAAGTTGGACTATAGACCAAAAGTTGATATCAGTTGAAAGTTGATATTTCAAATTATATTTTATAAAATAATTTCAAGCTTTTTTGGAGAGGGTTTGATGTACTTGTTAACAAAAATTGAGCTCCTCTGGATTACTTTAGCTCTACATTGCTCAAATTAAAGACTTTGTTGCTGCAATCACATACTCTCTGAAGGAGTTTTCTGACATTTTTGTTTTGTTTGGCTCTCGTTCAAACTTTATCATCCCTGTCCTGTCAAAATCAACTCCACTCCACTCCACAGTAAAATTTTAGGCAAATCAGAGCTTTTTTTCTATGATTTGTCTCTGTTGTATTGAAATTATGTTATCATAACTCTATCTTTCATGTATACCACAAATTTTTTAAAGCCTTATATTCTCAACTTTTTGATAAGCTTAAAATGTTCATAAACAGTTTTTATTTTTCACTTTTGTGCAATTTTCTAAGAAATTGGATGTCTTAGAGCATGTTCTTGATATATTGGCAATCAAGGCCCTGTGCTCTTACATGAAATTACAAATTTTTATTGTAGGTACCTCTCATACCAAGCACTTCCCGCTCTCCTCTTATTAGCCTCATTACGTGTAAGTAATTGTTTTTTAATTATTATATAATAATGTGCTAATAAGGCTCTTAATGAATCTGCTTTGCTGATCTGATTTGAAACAATAATTTGTGATTATAAAACGACTCCACTTAAAGTGATTAGTTCATCGTTATTAAGAGCCTTTGGCTACATTTTCTTGTTAAAAAACGACATTATTATGCACTTAAGATAAAGACAGACATTGTGACGTGCTGTGGCACTCATAGGGTTCGGTCTTGCGTGAACATCGCTCTCCCAGTGTCGTTCGAGTGTCTGTCAGCGCTGTGATTCCTACTCCTTCGTGGGTAGGACCCATTCTGAATGCATTCGGAGGGCTCATATCATATATATCTACTTAAGATAAAGTTACTATTTAATGAAAGTTTTTTTTATATTCATATTTCTAGAGGTATTTTTTTGTTCATTTTTTTATCCTTGAGACTTTTTATGTAGATAATTATTCATTGTTATCTTTCTTATTATTGGAATAAGAAAAGGAGAATGTTTGGTATCTTTTGTTTTTTTAATGTATCTTTAAACATTTTTCCTAATACTATAAGTTGATTTTCAGGCCTTTTTTTTCATATTTGTATGATCTGACTCTGAGTTCTCATTTACAAGTTTTCAGGATCTCTTTCCTATAGCTCATTTTTGATAACTTTTTTTCAATCTCTTTTCCAGATTATAAAAGACAAAATTGATGAAAAAAATAACGAGAAGACATGACAAAATAAAGTTAAAATTACGTCATTATGAGTTGGATCCCCTTTCGAAAACAGCCTAAAAAGCCGGCAACCGAACTGGTAGCTGACAATGAGTTTGACACACAGGTTGAAAAATTCAACAATACAGAAGCCAATACGCGTAAAATGTATAAAGATATGAAAAGATATGTAGAACAGAATGCTAATCTAGTTAAAACACATCAAAAGTTTGGTCAAGATATTAAATCTGTTGGTAAGATTGGTGGGCAGAACGACCGTGAGCTGAATGAGGGATTGGAAAGTTTGCAACAAGCTATGATCAGACAATGTGACCACCAGATCGAATTGAATCATAACTTGAGGAAATTATTTATCGAACCGATGAAAAGTTTTAACACCCATTTTGATAAAGTGAATAGCTCTATCAAAAGACGTGAACAAAGCTTACAGGATTATGCTAAATATCAAAGTCGCCAGGAGAAATATAAACAAAAAGAAAATGTAGCTTTGTCTGGCAAGTTTGATGCTAATGAACGCTACCTTGCATTAGCTAAAGCTGATTTTGAGAGACGAAATGCTAAATTGCTGGATACTCTTCCACAATTTTACGAGCATCAATTATCTTATTTTGAACCTTGTTTTGAAGGTGTTGTGAAGTCACATTACACGAATGTTAAGAATTCAAGAGATTTATATGAAGAGTTGGGTAACAAGCTAGATTGTCCCTTGGAACAATGGAGTGAAGCACAATATGAAGCAGAAACAAAGAATCGGTTGACTGAATTGAAGAATTTATCTATTGTTAAGTGAAAGTGGAGAAAAGCCATGATTGGGGAAATTTTGTTTTAAAAACTAGAAATTACAAAAGATCAAAACTTTATCTGTTGTCAAATAAAGGTGGAGAAAAGCCATGAAATTGGGAATATTTTTTGGCTGTTTTTTTTTAATGTCCATGAAAGTTTGAATTTTACTTCTGGCTGAATTGAAAACTTTATCTGATTGTCAAGTGGTATGGAGAAACGCGATAATTTTTCCATAACTGTTACACAGTTATCCTTTTTCCTGATGGTTGCAGAGCAAGTTACTATCGTGGAATGATGTATGAAAAAAGCTGTTTTGGAAATATTTTTTGCTCGTTTTTAATGTTATTATATTCTACTGACAATCTTAAAAATTGAAATCATTGTCAATCGTTAAGAAACAAACGAACGTATATACACAAAAAAATTAAAGTGAATTTTTGATTTGGTCTTCATTTTTTGTAATTCTGAACCTTTTCCTTTCGATCTGCTTCATCTGATAAAATCTGATGAGGTGATTAAGGTATGAGGTATATTAAAAATTTTACTTAATATGTGAATGGTTGATATAAACAGGGACTAAAATAATGTATTAAAGTATATGATTTAATTACTACGATGGCTCTTTGATCAGGAGGGGGTGCTAAAATCTCTGACATGTATCATGTATTGTATTACAACTATAAACTTGAAACTTAAAAGAAGAAATTCTGTTTAAGGACCAATAAAAAAGCTACAATATTTGAATGATTTTTCATGAAAGGTTATTTTGGCAAGGCTGGTAAAGATGATAAAAAATTTGGTAACATGAGAAAATATCGGATTATTTTCAACTAAAACTTCAAATTTCAAGAGTCTTGCTCTATCTAACTGTCACTGTTCTGTTTTTCCTATTTTTTCCTAAATTGTAAATAAAAATTGTTTTTTATATCCATGAATTTCATAAGAATATTGTAGAACATTTTCTAGATTTAATGCGCTGTAAATAATTAGTTGTCTAAATTCTGTAATCGTTTTTGTGATCGATCAATTTGAAGTTTTCGTTGTTTTATATCTTTTTAATGAGACTTCCAACTTTCCAGATTTTTTGTTGACACACAAAAAGGAATCATCTATCAATGTATAAATTTACTTTCCCTAAAAATTTACTCAATTGCCAGTCTATGGCTTAAGAAACTTAGAAAGCAAACCTTTTGCATTAAATGTGAAAACCTCATATTGAAAAAAATTGAAAAAAATATTAGTTTGGAAATATCTCGTCACTTTGCCTGAATAATTTCCTCCATCAATAAGATAGACAAGCATTGAGTTTCAAGTCCAAGGCTAGTAGAAGCAAATCTTCAACCTTTTCTTGGCAAAAAAGCGATATCCTATAATTTGCGCCGCATTTCGTATGATTGATTAAATCTAGCGCATTCCTTATTGTTTTCGTGTTTTACATATTTTGAATTCTGGCGGGAAATGTTACTTTCGATCCAGTGTTTTTGTAAAAACCATTGGGGCAGTGCAACTTATATAGGAAATAGGTGGCCTCAAATCCTACATAGAAGGATTTATAAGATTCAGTTATTAGATAAAGGTATCTCACAAAAATAAAGGATTCGGGACAGTATCCTCGATCATTTAAAACTAAGCAGAATGATTGATCGTACTTTTAATTTATTTGTTCCAGATGAAACCAATATCAAGTATAGTATCAATAAATCACAACAACAATGAGACGGTCAAAAAGAAACATCCAGCAAGATTTAACTATTGAAAGTACCAGAGATGAAAGTCAAATCTTGGATGGAAATCATCGTAATGAAGGTGAGAATGTGATCAAATCTAAGTATTTCAAAACAGACGAAGAAAAGCCAAGTTGTTCATCACCAACAGTTTCACAAACTCGAAACGTAAGTGTTATCTTTATATCGATATGGGTGAAATTATTTCCTGAGCTTATTAACCATACAAATTGATTCGAAATTTAATATTTTCGAAAGCCTGGCCAAGTTTTTCAAGACATCTCAATGAATCTTGTGGATTCAATCCCCTCATTAAGCATTTTTTGAATGGCCCTTCGCGGAAAGCACAACATCTTTGATGTAAAAAATTGAAAGATTTGGTTAATTATCTCAGTATTATTTTAATGAATTCTATAGCAGAACAACCAGTGGCTGAATGTTACATACTTACTGTCATAAATGGTAAAGCTGATTCTGTCCAATTTTAGACTGTTTGCAAAACGAACATTGCTTTAAAACGAACAGACTTTGAAAAAGATGGTCTGCAGCAGGCTAAATATCTACTCGGTAAAATCATAAACGTTTGCCATGAGGGGTCGTTCATGAGAGGGCGTATCGTTGAAACAGAGGCGTATTTGGGTGTTAACGATAAAGCTTGTCATGCCTATGGTGAAAAGCGGACGGAGAGGACAGAGGCGATGTATATGACTGAAGGAACTTCTTATGTGTACTCAATCTATGGCATGTATAATTGTCTGAATATATCAAGTTCAAGTTATGGTGGCGCTACTTTGATCAGAGCGCTGGAACCGCTTGAAGGTACTCTTTTTTTTTATTTGTGTTTTGATGTTGATATGATCCCTCCGTTTTGAAATTCACAGGAAAAAGTCCTGCAGTACACGCATTTTTTATAAGAACCAGTAGATTTTGGCTCAGACTGGGCTGTTCTTATTTTTTCGAAGTTTTCAGTCTTAAAAAAATGTTTATACGATGAAATGGGTTCAAAATTATTTGAAATCTGTACTCAGATTGTTCTTAATTTCTTTTTCGAACTAATTTTCAGCCTCGTGTTCTTATGAAATATCCCTTATAAAAAAGGCGTGTGTTACCGGAATTCCCAGTATCCGGGATGGCAATCTTCGGTGAAATAAACGTTACCTATAGAAATATACAATTTAATTTCTTCAAAAAATTTCTGACGTCAATTCAAAATTATTCGAAAGTCTCGAGGAGAAATTTCCGTCTGCAACGGCATTTGTAGCCTTTACTAGACGTCACGGCTTTTTTTCTACGCAATTAAAGAAATGGGATGAAAAATCCCGCATTTTGGTGAGGTGCCCGCTACGGTATTGGCGATGATTTCAGTTTGCTTATTTAACAAGTTCTGACCCGGAAAGGTAGCAATTTCAAATTTATCCTGCAAGCGTAATAAACTTTTGTTTGTTTCTGGGTATATACTCTTTGGTGGCCCACTAACTGTCGGGTTTCCCATACTTCTCCTTGATGTTCCAGATTTCTGTTGAAAGGGTTGTAGACTATTTTTGTAGTTTTCAGACAATTTTTTTTAGTCTAAAAACTGTTTATTATTCGATTAATAGCGTTTTGTGTTTCTACATTGTCTAGCCATGATGGGGGAGAATATGTTCTCAAAAGTTTTGGCTCCTACACTTCAAACAGCACAGCGGGGCCCATACTCAGCTACAAAATGAGTTTTGGTTAATCCATACAAAGTCTATTTTACTTTTTACCGTATTTTTTACGAGGCCCGGAAAACCCGAGTTACAAAAACTCGAGTTACAAAAACCCGAGTTACAAAAACCCGAGTTACGACGAATATGACGTCACAAGTCTCAAATTATGACGTCATAAGTGGGCTTTTTAACTCGAAAAAGTTTTTTACTGTTGTTTTGTAACTCGAAATTTTTTTTTTTAAATATGTTTTAGAGTTACGTAACTCGAAAATAAATTTTAAATTTCATTTTTCGAGTTACGTAACTTGAAATTGTAGTACATTATTTGAACTTTCGAGTTATCTTCAGGTGAAACCAAGTCGGCCATTTTATTGCCTCCACTATGCAAGTTACTTGATCTTACGGTATCTCTCCTGTCCTGAGTTGAAAATATTTCTACCTCGAGAGTAATAACAGATACCGTCAACTGCTCTAACTTGGGACTATCTGAATTCTGACAAAACATGGGACGACAAATCGGCCACCATTTCACGGCCGAACCTCCAAATTCATTTGATTTGAGTTATAATGAATGGTGCATTAAAAGTACATGATTTCTCTTTTGCACCGAGTAGGCTTTTAAATCGAAATATAAAAAAATCCGTAGTGGAGCACATGCGCGAATGTCTGGAACAAAGAAGACCAAATTAATTAGTGGCAAAACAATGTCGAGTGTTTGACGCCACTTGCGCGGCAGGTTACACACTCGTTATTTGTTAATCCCATCAGGGATCCCACCAAGCAAGCCATGTGTAGTCTACAGAAGACACAAAAATATACATGAGCACTTGGTAAGAGCAAAATTCAAAAGCTAGCTCTCCATAGACCTAATTGGGTTAAACCAATTAAATTGACACACTTAAGAAATTTTGAATATAATGTACCACATATTTGTAGAAATATATATATTTTTAGATTATCTAGTACCAAGAAATTATTGATATAAACAAACCCAATTGATGGTTCCTTCCTCCCCTCCTACCCCGCCCTAACTAAAAGCAGCACCGAATCCATATAAACAGCCCGACCTCTATGAAAAACACAGTTGACTTCATAAAGATATTCCTTTGTATTAAATACAATGCGACTTTGAAAAAACAACAAAGAAAAGTCAAGAAATAAAGATTATTCTCACCCACCCAAAAACGCTAAACCCATTATACACTCGCTCACCCTGACGCATGAATTGAATTGAGTTGAAACAATTAAAACAAGGGGAAACAATCAAAACAAAGGGAATCGATTGAAAAAGAATGGACGGCCGTTCCTACGGCCACCATTTAAATACGAAAACCAGTACCAAATCCACCTTTCACCACATGCTTTATAAAGACAAGATGGATTTTTCAAATGACTTTGAAATGGACGGTAAGCAAATTCACATTACAATCTTTCATAAACTTAGATAAATACAACTGTTTATAAATTTAGATATAGAACTACTATCCAACACAAAAACAACAACAATTTAGAAATAGGAATATATGTAGGCGTTAGACTGAGGAAAAGGAGAGAATTTTATTCAAGATGAATAATCTGGCCCACTGTCATGAGAAGTTATTGAATGAGGGCCGAAAGCTTCGCTCGAGTGACAGCATTCAACTGATGATCTCACTAAACTTCTCCTCTCTCTAACAAATGCAAACAAACCAACAAAACAACAATTTTAATTAACAAAACAACAATATATTAGTTAAAATATCAACATAAAAACAGAAAACTTTTGCGACACTAACTTACTTGATCGCAAAAATGATCCTAGAGATTACTCCACCGAGCCAAACAACGAGCTCACTCTTTTACACAAAACATTTTTTACGTATTGTTCTGTTTCTGTTTTAAAAAAGTTAAGCCGTGAGGTTTGAGAGCTACATGAAACCTGAATTCTAGAAGAACATTGTCTTGTTTTATCCAATATTTTTTAAAGAGATGGAATTTAAATGAACTTTCTTGTATACAAATTTAACTGATGTTTTTTTATAAGAACATCGAAATTTTTTTAAGCCTCCAGATGTTCTTAAAATTTCTGGATCAGGTGCAGTTATCGGTACCCAAGGTAGCATTCTTTACCAGTAAAAAAGCTGGTAAAGAATGCTACCTAAGAGTGGTTTTTTTTTCAATTTACTGACCAAATTTCACTAGTAAAGAATGTTACCTAAGAGTCATCTCCTTTCACTGGTAAAGAGTCTTACCTAGGCGATTCCCTTCACTGGTAAAGAATCTTACCTAAGTATCTTGACGATCACTGGTAAAGAATCTTACCTAAGTGTCTTGACGATCACTGGTAAAGAATCTTACCTAAGTATTTTGACTGTCACTGGTAAAGAATCTTACCTAAGTATTTTGACGATCACTGGTAAAGAATCTTACCTAAGTATTTTGACTGTCACTGGTAAAGAATCTTACCTAAGTATTTTTATGGTCACTGGTAAAGAATGTTACCTAAGTATTTTGACTGTTACTGGTAACTACCTAAGTGTCTTGACGATCCACTGGTAAAGAATCTTAGCTAAGTATTTTTGACGATCACTGGTAAAGAATCTTACCTAAGTATTTTGACTGTCATTGGTAAAGAATCTTACCTAAGTATTTTTATGGTCACTGGTAAAGAATCTTACCTAAGTGTCTTGACGATCACTGGTAAAGAATGTTACCTAAGTATTTTTAGGATCACTGGTAAAGAATCTTACCTAAGTATTTTGACTGTCACTGGTAAAGAATCTTACCTAAGTGTCTTGACGATCACTGGTAAAGAATCTTACCTAAGTGTCTTGACGATCACTGGTAAAGAATGTTATCTAAGTATTTTTAGGATCACTGGTAAAGAATCTTACCTAAGTATTTTGACTGTCACTGGTAAAGAATCTTACCTAAGTATTTTGACGATCACTGTAAAGAATCTTAAGTCATTGGTAAAGAATCTTACCTAAGTATTTTGACTGTCACTGGTAAAGAATGTTACCTAAGTATTTTTAAGATCACTGGTAAAGAATCTTACCTAAGTATTTTGACTGTCACTGGTAAAGAAGCTTACCTAAGTATTTTGACTGTCACTGGTAAAGAATCTTACCTAAGTATTTTGACTGTCACTGGTAAAGAATTTTACCTAAGTATTTTGACGATCACTGGTAAAGAATCTTACCTAAGTATTTTGACTGTCACTGGTAAGAATCTTAACTAGTTTTGACTGTCACTGGTAAAGAATGTTACCTAAGTATTTTTAGATCACTGGTAAAGAATCTTACCTAAGTATTTTGACTGTCACTGGTAAAGAATCTTACCTAAGTATTTTGACTGTCACTGGTAAAGAATTTTACCTAAGTATTTTGACGATCACTGGTAAAGAATCTTACCTAAGTATTTTGACTGTCACTGGTAAAGAATCTTACCTAATGTTTTAGAGTATCATGTGTCCTGAGTTGAGGGTAACATACAATATTGTTTGAAGTTGTATTTTTTCTCGTTTTTTTATTTCACAACATACAATCTACAATCAAAGCAATAAAAATACGATTACCTTAACCCTTTGAGTGCCAGGGTCCTTTTTTCTAAGTTTTTTTTAAAAAATCGCTAGTTCAAACTTTAAGGGCTTATATCTCCTGACCTAGAAGGAATTAGAAGCTCGTATATAGCTCGTTGGATAGCTTAGAGTCTCTTCTTTCTTTTGGGCGCCTTCGGCGCCGCCGATTTAGGAAGGGCGTGGTGGGCGGCGGCCAAGGGGGGGGGGTAGGTTAGGGAATTAAAGCAGTCAGGCCCGCTGCGCGGACCTGACTGAACTGATGAAAAGGTGCCCAGTGGTAAAATTTCAAATCAATTCACTAGAAGACAGAATAAAGTAAAACAGGGCCAAATTTGGAGGTTCTTGGATCACTCGTTGACCAAAAATAGTCAAAAAACGGTCAGAATCTCAAAAAAGTGAATTTTTGTCAATTTTTTGCATTTTTTTGACTTTTTTGCTTAAAATTTCGCTGGAAAGACTCACTTTTGAATTTTTTTTTGCTTGACCATAAAGGACAATCTAATTCCTACGAGTTCGACCAAAAATAACGATTTCTAACTCAAAGCCCATGTCGTATATATACGACATCGGCACTTAAAGGGTTAAACAAAGTGAAAAAAAAATTTTGAAAATGTGATTTTTTTGTGTTTTTCAGCATTTTTGAGTGAGTTTAGGCCAAAAATTGAGAAATCTAAAAAAAAAAATAATTTTTGCAATTTTTCTTTAAACAAAGTGAAAAAAAAATTTTGAAAATGTGATTTTTTTGTGTTTTTCAGCATTTTTGAGTGAGTTTAGGCCAAAAATTGAGAAATCTAAAAAAAAAAATAATTTTTGCAATTTTTCTTTAACCCTTTGAGTGCCAGGGTCCTTTTTTCTAAGTTTTTTTTAAAAAATCGCTAGTTCAAACTTTAAGGGCTTATATCTCCTGACCTAGAAGGAATTAGAAGCTCGTATATAGCTCGTTGGATAGCTTAGAGTCTCTTCTTTCTTTTGGGCGCCTTCGGCGCCGCCCGATTTAGGAAGGGCGTGGTGGGCGGCGGCCAAGGGGGGGGGGTAGGTTAGGGAATTAAAGCAGTCAGGCCCGCTGCGCGGACCTGACTGAACTGATGAAAAGGTGCCCAGTGGTAAAATTTCAAATCAATTCACTAGAAGACAGAATAAAGTAAAACAGGGCCAAATTTGGAGGTTCTTGGATCACTCGTTGACCAAAAATAGTCAAAAAACGGTCAGAATCTCAAAAAAGTAAATTTTTGTCAATTTTTTGCATTTTTTTGACTTTTTTGCTTAAAATTTCGCTGGAAAGACTCACTTTTGAATTTTTTTTTGCTTGACCATAAAGGACAATCTAATTCCTACGAGTTCGACCAAAAATAACGATTTCTAACTCCCCATGTCGTATATATACGACATCGGCACTTAAAGGGTTAAACAAAGTGAAAAAAAAATTTTGAAAATGTGATTTTTTGGTGTTTCTCAGCATTTTTGAGTGAGTTTAGGCCAAAAATTGAGAAATCTAAAAAAAAAATAATTTTTGCAATTTTTCTTTAAACAAAGTGAAAAAAAAATTTTGAAAATGTGATTTTTTGGTGTTTTTCAGCATTTTTGAGTGAGTTTAGGCCAAAAATTGAGAAATCTAAAAAAAAAAATAATTTTTGCAATTTTTCTTTAAACAAAGTGAAAAAAAAATTTTGAAAATGTGATTTTTTGGTGTTTTTCAGCATTTTTGAGTGAGTTTAGGCCAAAAATTGAGAAATCTAAAAAAAAAAATAATTTTTGCAATTTTTCTTTAACCCTTTGAGTGCCAGGGTCCTTTTTTCTAAGTTTTTTTTAAAAAATCGCTAGTTCAAACTTTAAGGGCTTATATCTCCTGATCTAGAAGGAATTAGAAGCTCGTATATAGCTCGTTGGATAGCTTAGAGTCTCTTCTTTCTTTTGGGCGCCTTCGGCGCCGCCCGATTTAGGAAGGGCGTGGTGGGCGGCGGCCAAGGGGGGGG